>NC_051862.1:213589349-213889349 GCF_015732765.1 Culex quinquefasciatus | reverse complement strand
AAAGTTTGACAGATCCTTCAATAAAATTTGACATCATTCCTCACACGACCGGCTGCTACTCTTTTCTATGCTTCATCGGAAAATTTTCCACGCAGACATACTTTACATCCCATCATCATCACCTTGCGTTG
Organism: Culex quinquefasciatus; assembly: GCF_015732765.1. NCBI lineage: Eukaryota > Metazoa > Arthropoda > Insecta > Diptera > Culicidae > Culex > Culex quinquefasciatus. The sequence continues at coordinate 213,889,218 of NC_051862.1, read as the reverse complement.
AAGCCTATCGCACACACGTGTGTTTTCCCTCGCCAACCTTCTGGCAGCATCTCATTTTCCTTTCATCTCGGCACCGTCATAATGATCTCACCTTGATGCCCATGGAACACACACTCTTTTCGCCGCCAGCCAGCCAGCCACGGTTGGGGGCCACCGTTCCGGAACCGTGCCTTGAACCTCGCGCCCGGAACGGCTTCATTTTGGGGGTGGCCTGGAACCACGTGACGGGCACCGCCACATCAAAAGTGAGCAAACGAAGCCTTTCATAAAGCTTGCGAGAAGGTAGCTTGCCTTTTTTGCCTTGCCTGAAGTTCGGGAAAAATGAAAACAACCAAGAAACAAAACCAAGGTTGTTGGAGTGGGTGTGAGATTGTGGGATGGTAATGGTGTAATGGGTGAGATGAAAAACACCTTGTTTGTTTACCAAGCTTGTAGGATTAAGCTTCCCGGATGAAGGCTTAGTGGTGAAGGGTTATTAGGCTTGGAAATGTGTAATTCTGATATTATTTACTGCTCTCTTTAAATCATATGAAGGATACATACACTTATTCTTTTTATTTTCAAGAATAGATTATTTTCATAGTATCTTTGTTTAGTTTAAGTTAAAAAAGAAAGATTTAAACTTTAAACTTAACCAAACCATTGCAGGAGTCAACATGAAAATTATAATGAAAACTCATATGTTCTTCAGAATATCAGCAACCCCTCTCACAACTGCATTTTGATTGCTAGTTAGGTCAAATCAGCATGAAAATCAAAAACCACCAGTCAGCTCATATCGAACACTAGAACAGACCAATCTGCTACTGCGGCACGATGCCAAAGCTGGCCTGCCCTGAAGCCCGATCGCAATAACACTTCATCAGGCCCCGTCATCAGTCGCTCTTCTACCGGGGCGTTTTAATATTCTCCAGCTGCTGCTGCCGACAACTGCCAACGGCTCTTCTAGATTCTGAGAGGGTGCTGAGCTCCAGTTGATTGGAGCTTGGCACCACCGATTGATCCCTAATCCACACGGCCAAGCCCCGTAGGCCTAATGGCTTTAAGCAGCGAGCGGGAGATTGAAGGGATCCTGTTCAAATAGAAGACCCCGCAGGCCGGCCGCAAATCTGCACCCCATAATTAATTCGAACACGTACCTCTACTCTGACATGACTTCATCCGTCTAAATTGCCATGACCTCACCGAAAAAAAAAAAAACGAACACGGGCCGATGTTTGATTTAATTTTGACTTGGTTCAATCACAGAACCGACCTCCACGAGGTCCTCCGTCCCGAAACGAGAGAACGATAGAACATGACAGGGCGTTCCAGCAAAAACAAAAAGGCCTCCACTCTCGGGGATGTTCCGACAAATTCTTTATTCAGGCAACGTTTAGAGAGAGAAAGCCCGGGCTTAGCCCTGGAGTGTCCCCTCGACGACAGCCAACCGCACGAGAGCCAGAACCAGAACAGGACGATGTTCCCCCTTTTTTAGGAAAAGCATAAATGTCAACAATAATTTATCGTCCCCGGAGCGAATCTCCTCCCCGGTTTCAGGGTGTTCCTTCCCCCCGTTGCACTGGCAACACTGCACCAGCACCGAATTCGGGATGCTGGTACGTGGTTTGTACCATCCTACAAGAAAAAGGAACCAACCCCGGGACAAATGTGTCCGGATGTGAAATGGATCCGGAGTGTCCGGTCCGGGATGTCCCCCCCAAACATGGATGCGGCTTTGTGGGCTCCGAAATCAGGACCGTAAATATATCTCACTCACGCTGCACTGAGGCTTCTGCTGTTGTTGACTGGGATTGCTGCTTGGACGATGATGTTTCAGGATTTTTTTTCCTTCTTTTTTGAAATTTGGTTTTGGGAAATAATAACATTGTGGTTTTGGGGCTTCCCAGTGGGAGCTGTTTGTTATTTCGTGTGAAATTCGTTAGCCACGTCCGGAACAAAGTGCGTTGAAGAATAGATAAAGTGCAACACGGTTGGAAGGATTCATGCAAGAAGAGATATTGAGGCCTATTGAAAAGAGCAACGTGCTAACTCAAAATTTATGCAACTACCATGTCTTTTAATCTCATAAATATTAATTTGTTATTTAAGGCACGTTTTAGCCAAATCTGAACAAATGTTGCTCAAAATCATCTTAAAATGCTTTGCTCATTTGAATCAATGATTTTACCAATAAAAGTTTTATGAAAATGTCACAGCAAATAATGAAAAAAAAAAAACAATTCAAAAAATATATCCTCAATCAAATTTTTCATTGAGCTGCCGGAATGACAATTAATCACAGTCCAGACATGATTTTCTGAAGTTCAATTGTCTAAATCGAAAAAAATGAATCATGGACAAAACAAAAATAGATTTCTATGTTTTTTTTTTATTTTTCTCAATGTTATTATCAAATTCAAGTTCAGCCTCCCAATTTTTGTCAACTTTTTAGTAGACTGCATTTTATATTTAAAAAAATATTTTTTTTTTACAAATATGTGATCCCCGATCCTTTGGAAACCACCTTGGATTTAAAATTTCCAAATCACTATAGAGCAATTTTGAGCTCAAAGAACTAAAACAAGATAGCGACAATTTAAATTGATTTTTTTTCCAGGTGCACTGGAAGTTAAGCTGGGACTGCTTTAAAAATTGTTGAAATTTGTGAATTTTGAAATAGTAGTTTTTGCAACAAGTTGCAAAAAGAGGATTTTTTCAGCACGAGTCGTACATTTATCCAACGAGGTTCACCGAGTTGGATAAATACGAAGAGTGCTGAAAAAATCAAGTTTTGCAACGAGTTCCATACAACAATTTTTGCAATTCCAAAAAACACACACTGAGTGAAATTTTATGTCAAATTTTCATGTATTTTGTCAATAAATCGTTTAAATCAAAAAAATGTTGAAAAGTGTAACTTTTCGAAACAAGTGCTGAAAAGTTCAACTTTTCAGCACCCATTTTGAAAAGTGCTATTCGATTCTGTTATTTTTGGTACAGAAAAGTAGGCTATTTCGTCGTTCATGAATGACAAGAAAAGTAAGTAGTTTCACGACGGAATTGCAAAAATAAATTTAATAAAGCTTTGGAAATATTTTTTAAAGAAATATTTAATGAAAATTGAACATATGACAGCTGAGCAGTTCTCTACGAAATCGGTATTTTTTCTTAAATTTTAATTTTTGTATTTTTTAATCTGACTGAAACTTTTTGGTGCCTTCGGTATGCCCAAAGAAGCCATTTTGCATCATTAGTTTGTCCACATAATTTTCAATACAAATTTGGCAGCTGGCCATACAAAAATGATGTATGAAAATTCAAAAATCTGTATCTTTTGAAGGAATTTTTTGATCGATTTGGTGTCTTCGGCAAAGTTGTAGGTATGGATATGGACTACACTGAAAAAAATTATGCAAGGTAAAAAAAAATTGGTGATTTTTTATTTAACTTTTTGTCACTTAAACTTGATTTGCAAAAAACACTATTTTTATTTTTTTTTATTTTTTGATATGTTTTAGAGGACATAAAATGCCAACTTTTCAGAAATTTCAAGGTTGTGCAAAAAATCTTTGAGCTAGTTATGAATTTTTGAATCAATACTGATTTTTTTCAAAAAATTGAAAAACTGGTCGCAAAAATTTTTCAACTTCATTTTTTGATGTAAAATCAAATTTGCAATGAAAAAGTACTTCAGTGAAATTTTGATAAACTGCACCGTTTTAAAGTTAAATCCATTTTTAGGGTACTTTTTTGAACAAAGTCGAAGTTTTTAATTTTTTTTAATCAGTGCACATGTTTGCCAACTTTTGAAACAAAATATTTTTAAAAAGCTGAATTTTTTTTTCTATATTTTGCATTTTTAAACATTGTTGATACGACCCTTCGTTGCTGAGATATTGCCATGCAAAGGTTTAAAAAGCAAGAAAATTGATTTTTTTAAGTCCCACCCAAACAACACACCATTTTCTATCAGTGTAGTTCATATCCATACCTACAACTTTGCCGAAGACACCAAATCGATCAAAAAATTCCTTCAAAAGATACAGATTTTTGAATTTTCACATATCATTTTTGTATGGACAGCTGCCAAATTTGTATGGAAAATTATGTGGACAAACTAATGATGCAAAATGGCTTCTTTGGGCATACCGAAGGCACCAAAAAAGTTTCAGCCGGATTAAAAAATACAAAAATTAAAATTAAAGAAAAAAGACCGATTCCGTAGAGAACTGCTCAAAAGATTAAAATATGAAAAATTAGAAATCCTTAAATTTATTTTTTTTTATTTTTTTTTTTGGCTTTGTTCACATAATCAAGTTTTTCCAGAATTAATAGAGATATCAAAAATTGGTTTCAGTGAATTAACATAATATGTAAACTTAACTAGAGTAACCATTGTGAATTTTTTTTTCGAACATGTTTATCATTGATTTTTATTTTCCACACGATTGTGTCGAATAAAAAATTACACCATTCTTATTTTTTAAGTAACGCAAGAGCATACATCCAGAGCAAAATCTAAAAATGCTGAAGTTGATTTGTAAACGCAAGGCCGCTGCAGATTATGAAAATTAAAAAAAGTTTAAACATTGAACTTTCAAGCCATGGTTTCAAAATTTGAATGAACAAAGTGTTTAAAAATGCATTTTACACCTGCCCAGTTGTTTTGCAATCATTAGTTTCCAAAATACCTAAGTATTGACGATTTTTTTTTTTGCAAAAAAGAGTTATTGCGGTGCTGTACATTGGAATTTCATAAAAAAATCTAAATCTAAATATGATTATAAATGCAGAAAAATGCGTTTTAAATTGTTTTAAGTTGATTTGACTTCTAATTTGATTAAAATTTTTAAGATTTTTGAAAAAATATTTTTTTGACCCTCTGATTTTTCGGACCAATTTTGAGGGGGTGGGGGGAGGGGTCATACAAATTTCTGCATTTTTGTATGACCCAAACTTACCCCCCAGACCCATTGTCGCCCTTGATGACGGTATCATATTAAAATTTATTACATAGTCACATTTTTTTCAGATGGAACTTCAATATTTTGCAAATTCTTGCTTGATAAAAATAAATGCTTTAGAAGCAGGGTGTTCATAAGAAAACTACTATAAATGGTTTGAACTTATATGAAACAAAGCTGTGAAAAACAGTTTTCAAGATTTTTTAGTACTTGAATATACCAGGTCTTTTAATTTTTAAAGATACAAAACTGTTTTTATATCGCAATGTTTTTTTTTCTAAAAAATGAATAATCAAAATAATTTAACTTATTTCTTCATATTAAAAATGCCAAAAAAAACTAAATTATGAGAGTTTAAAGATATAAAAACAATAAAAAATCCTATCGAAAACAAGGGGGGGGTCTGTCATAATGTGACGTACGTTTTGAAGGGGGTTCAACCTTGTGTTACAAAGTGTGACATAGGAGGAGGAGGGGATAATTTTGACCGATTTTTGCGTGACATACTTTATGGATGACGCCAAAGTAACTTTTTCCGTGACAAATTGAAAATAATAATAAATAAATAATTTGAACATAATCTTGACCAAGATGACTTTATTATTCGAAAGCCATTAGTGAAGGGTCACATTTTTTTTTACTTTCCCACAACATCCAAAATACCGCGCACGAGACCAACCATCGCGTTACGACAAATGGATAAAAAATCAGACAGTCATAACGCAAACAAACAGTTTATGAATGGAATGAAACCACACACAAAAAAAAGACAGAAACTACTCCCCAAACAACAACAAAAGCTGCCTCCCCTCTGGAATGAAGCGATTAATTTTGTAGCCCAACAGAGTCAAACCGAACCCAAAAAAAAAAAAAAAAAATCAGCAAACAAGCACTGACGCCCCAGTGGGTAAACTTTAGTTAGTCCCAAAGCTACCCTTGTTGTAACACGACGACGCAAATGGTGGGTGTTGGGTGCGATTGTGGTTTTTTGCACCCCAACAGGGGACAAAAAAATCGTGAACACAAGCGCACACACAAAAACAGAGAATTTATGCTTTTCGCCCACCTACTGGGGTGGGTGGGCGTTGCTGTGCAATTTCAATGCGCTTTTTTGAGGATCTTGACATTTTGGCACAGTTTGATTTTTTTTAATGAAATTTTTAGTTTTTAAATTTGAGGAAAATTTCAACTGTTGATGGTGTTTGCTATGATCAAAATTTTATCCAATTTGATAAATTTTTACAAATTTTAAACTGTGTAAATGTACTCAACGACCTCCCCCGTGGGCAAAAAGGACCAAGTCCCCGGAATGTACCCCCGCAGAAAAGTCCTCGTTGTTTGAATGTTTGCCCTCCAAAACGAACTGCGACATCATAAAACTCACATTTCACAACGGTTTTTCGCCGCTTGTCATCGGGTCCTTTCTCGTAATGCTTTCGAAAAACACTTTATTCACATTCACACACACACACACAAATTCCTGCGGGAATTTATTGCCTGGTGCAACGACAACGACGAAACAAGATCCGGCGCAGAGGTCACTTTTCAGGGTTGCATACTTACACTCATCGTGATCCTTGGCGGTGACGGTGAGTACGGTGTGCTGGATGTCCTCGTTCTCGTCGACCTCCGCCTCGTACAGGGCCTTGTCGAAGTACGGTGGGTTGTCATTCTTGTCGGCGATGCCAATACGGATGAACTTGGTAACTATTTGGGAAGAGAGAGGAAAGAGAAAATTGTAAATTAATTTTGAAATGTTGAAGCAAATCTTAAAGAATTGAAGCTGTTTTTTAAGTATTATAAGTTATAAGTATCAATATCAGAGAACAGAAGAACAGAAGAAGAGCAGGACTGAAAATAGAAAGAAATCTCTTCAAATCAAGTTCCAATGTACATCTTTCTGTGCAGTTCAGTGTTTCAATATTTGACTAGTTCAATTATTAATTCAATGGATTGCTCAGATTCCAAACAAATCATTCCACTCTTAGATATTTGATATCAATTTATTACTGGCTCAGCACAAAGAAGCAATTCCATCGAATTCCCTCACCCTGGAGAGGTGCAGTTCCAAAGTGGGGGAAAACCAATAAATAACCAAGTTGGCAAACATATTTTCCCAAGGTAAATCTGGAACAACAAAAGTAAAGTATAATATGTTGTGTGCTGCTCTTTTTACGCTGACTTCCGGTGCCAAGTTTGCCAATATTAAATTGGCTGTCGCAATACGGAGCCGCTCATAAATTGGCGTCGATTAAATACAACTGCCCAAGCTGGGACTAATTTTTGTTTGGCATCATCGATACGCAGGTCTCGCTGGCACGCAGTCAACTTTGCTTTTGACCACACACTCGATTTGGGGCCAAAATCGGCAAACATTCAATTTTCCCTCATTTTCCTCCGTGTGCGCTTTTTTGTGGAGAGGAAGGCAAAAGGCCAATCCTTAATGGGCTTATCGTAAATTCTACCCCGGAATTGAGCTTACTGAGCCCCCCCACCCAGAAGTTGAAGCAACGCTCGAGAGGCTCGTGTAAAGTGCAAACGAGGGACGTAAAGCTATTACCTGTTCCACTGCTGGGTGGTGGCCGCCGGTGTAAATCGGGTCTGAAAGCTTGCCCACCCCACCCACACTTGAGAGACCGGGTCCGGCCAGACTAATACGGATTTAAGATTGGATTATGGCGCCGGGGCCCTACGGGTTTGGACGGTTTGGGAATTTGCGATTAACTGATGGTGGAATGAACCTCTACAATTTCTGAAGCCATGGTAGGGCAGTTTTTTTTAACAAACTTATGTAGCTGTCTCAATAATGTGGAAGTTTAAGAAAAAAATATTTATTGTAATTTTTGGTTTTAAACATTGCCTGTATTTTTTCTATGACATTTGTCATTTTGCATCATAAGTTGGTCCATATAAGTCTCCATACATTTTTGGCAACCATCGATACAAAAAGCTATTAAAATATTCAATAATCTGAATCTTGAGATTAGATTTTCTGATCGATTTGGTGTCTTTTGCAAAGTTGTAAATTTTACACTTTTTTTTAAATCGGCTTTTTACACAGAAAAAAAGTCATGATTAGTTTGGGCAATCTTTAAAATATTGTTTTCGAAAAGATAAAAAAAAACCGCAAAAACATGCTTTCGAGACATTAAACATTTTTGGATCTTTTAAAGTAAAGCAAACAGGAAATATTTAGTTTTCTCTCTACGTCATTCAAAAAGCATCACATTTTAAGAAAATACTCAGCGTCCAATTTTTTGTGACAAAAAAATAAATTAATTTAAAAATTTCGGACCTTTGGAATAACATTATTTTCAAAACACCATCAAGATTTCAAAACAATTTTAAGCGAATGATTGGAAAACATAACAATAATATAAAAATGATTTAGGGAACATCCATAAACTACGTGGACTCCCCTGCTTGTGAAAAATTTCCAAACAAATCGTTTTTGCAACAAATCATTTTGCATATTTTGAAATTTGTCCTAGCTTGGGGTTGACTTCTAATGATAGAAAAAGTTACGTTATCAATAAAAAACTAATCTATGTGGCGATGACTTGAAAATGGTACATGATATCGAAATTCATGCAGAGACTTTTCAATTGAAAATTCAATATAACATCTGCAATACAGTTAAGACATCATTTTTTGGCGGTTTTTAAAAATATGATTTTTTTCGAAAAATTGGAAACACTGCCAAATCAATTTTGGCATTTTTTTGGTTCAAAATATAGATTTTTCATCATCTGAAACAAACACAAAAACGAAAATTTTCAAAAATGGGTTCAAAAATGTCAAATAAAGTGATCAATTGTCCCCTTGTCTGTTTCTGAATTATGAATCAAAAAATGGATATTTTCAAAATGTTAAGAATTTTCTTAATTGAATTGAAAATCATTTTAAAAAAACACATTCATGTGAAGATTTTAAATATAATTTATTTGAAAAATCTAGTAGTAAACTGAGACAATTTCCGACATTTTTTTCTCTGGTATTTTGAAAATTGAACGATTAAAACGACACAGCCTTACAAAGAAAAGGAATCTATGAAAATGAGTTTTTATGGAGTATTTAAAAAAAAATTAAAAAGTTACCTAAAAGTTACTTTATCTTCAAAACGGTGCACTTATTCAAAAATTTGGTACTTTTCGATTGCAAATTTAATTTAGCTTCCAAATTTATTTTTTTTTCATAAAATTGATTGACTGCATTATCGATATTTTTCAAAATTCAATGCTTTTTTCAAAAAATTATACATCGGGAACCATCTAGTTCTATCGTTATCGTCGGGACGATAACACTGTTTTATTGAAATTTTTTTAAATTCCATATTTTCTCGAAAATACTAAAAAATTCATATTTCGTAATATGGGTACTAACAATTTCGAAATTTAGCATGTTTTTTAAACTATTTAAGGCCCTTGAAAATTTTTTTGAAGTTTATGTCCCTCGACTCTGATCAAAGTTGTGAGGGCGGGAGGGGGGGGGGGGGGTCAAAAAAATAAAAAAAAGTTCAAAATTGAAATAACAGGCCACGGTGTCAATATTTGTATGAAAAAAGTGTTTTAAAAAGCATAATACACCTGTCCAGCTGTTTTGCAATCATTGACTTCCAAATCTTTCAAGTACTTACGAAAATTTTATATTTGCGAGGAAAAAAGTTTTTGAGGTGCTGTACATTGTAATTTCATAAAAGTTCAAAATATTTTTAAACAAGTCCAAACATGTTAAATATGATTATTAATGCAGAAAAAGGCATTTTAGATTGTTCTCAGTTGATTAGACATCTATTTCCATTTAAATTTGGTTTTTTTTTTGGAAAAAATATTTTTCCCCCCTGATTTTTCGGACTAATTTTAAAGGGGGGCGACATAAGCTTTAAAAAATATTTGCAACGCCCTAAGAGTTTTTTGAACAGAATACTTAAATTTTCACAAAAAACCTCTCGAAAATACTCAAATTTATAAGACTCGCGATTGGTTATCAAACGATTCGATAATTTGCATGCTTTTTCACTGTTTTAGAATTTTTTGAATGTGATACTAAAATTTTCACAAAATCCCGTATTTTTTTAAAGTATTCAAATTTGTATAATTCGCAATAAAAGTATTAAACGATTCGATCATTTAAATGTATTTAGAGGTTTAGAGATTTTTAAATGAAATACTGAAATTTTATAAATTACCGAATTTTCTTGAAAATACTAGAATTTTTATGATTCACAATATGGTTACCAAAAAAGTCGAAATTTTGCATTTATTTTAACTGTTTTGGAGTTTTTGAATGAAAAAGCAGGTCAAATTTTGCTTCGTTTCATACCCATATTGCAAATCATGAAAATTTTAGTACTTTCAAAAACATACGGTATTTTGTGAAAATTTAAGTATTTCATTCAACAAATTCTAAACAGTGGAAATAAATGCCAAATTTCGAATCGTTTGATACCCATATTGCGGATTTTAAAAATTTGGGTATTTTCGAGAAAATACGGTATTTTGTGAAAATTTTAATATTTCATTCAAAAAACTCTTTAATTGTTAAAAACATGCAGAATTTCGAATCTTTTGATATCCATATTGCGAATTATAAAAAATGAGTATATTCGAAAAAAATACGGAATTTTTTGAAAAAATAAATGAAATAATTTGATTAAAGATGCACTAGTAATCAAAAGATTTGTTTTGCAGTTTTGCAGCCCTGATTTTTGCAAATATATTTTCATATCATATTTATGCAAAATTTTAAAGCAAAAAGTATCAAAAAGTGTTTTGGGAATGATCACAAACTTGCTTTAATTACAATTTTCAAATGAATTTATAAAAAATTAAGTTATACGGAAATGCGAGGAAATTTAAGATTTGTAATGTTTATTGATCCTCAAACTTTTAGTCAGTTTTACCCCAATTTTCTTTGTCGTAGGGGTTATATTTGGCATGAGTTCTTCTCATTTGTAAACAAACAAATGCTAAAAATTTCACCCTAATCGGAGCACCTCCATACGACCTCCAGAACAAATCGAGCAAAATCTTCAAAAACTACCTCTTCCATCTTTTTCTCTCTGTTCAAAAAAGCTTCAGAGATATCAACAATGTGTGCAGGCAGTAACTTTAAACGAACTTGAAACGAGAGAAAAAAGTACAAAACATTTTTGTTTTGTTTTGCGTAAAAACAATGAACCAACGAAAAAGAAAGTCAAACAATGTTAGCTCCGAAAACCAATTTGAAAAAAAAAAAACACTTCCAACATTGTGAAACGATCCAATTTAAACGATATTCAATCGACAAGTACAGACTTCCAATGAAATGGAGAGTACCAATCTTGTCACTCCACTCCACTTGGACAGACATGGTTATAGCATGGTGGGCACGTGAGTGACTTCGAGTGACACTTGGCGTAAATGCCAAGTTCATGTTACTCAGAACACTTGTTCGATTTATCAAGTTTTTCAAGGTTGCAATCGTGGTTTGTAGTTGATTTCGAAACCATTTTCAGCGAAATTTCTGAAAAATATTTTTGCCGTGCTGAACCACTGAACCAAACGAGTGGCACTTCATTTTCCCGGGAAAATCAATTTTCCCGGCTAAACAGAAGATCAGCCGTTGCTTTTCCCAAAACTCGCATCGTTCTCGATTGTTTGCGAAGCAAATCTAGCGTGCAAAAAAAAGAAACCTTGCTTTGCTTCAAAATTTATTGTGTTTGCTTCGCCGAAGCTCGTCCGTTCGCCCCCGCCCGGCGAAAGTGGATTTGGCTCTTCAATAAACGATCCCATCGAGCGATAAACCGGAGAGCTGCTTGATTTTCCCGAGAAGCTTTAAAGCTCACTTTAATTGGCCCCGGGAAGGGAAAATGGCTTTCCTCAATCACTCCTCGTGTGCTATGTTTGTGTGTGGTTTCCCCTTGGTTGCACACTGTTTACAGCAACTTGCCCCTCTGGTGGGAAGGCAACCAGAGAATGGAACAGAACACCGCACAACATGGTGCAATTTGCGGGCAAAACGGGCAGGCATTTAAGCGAAATGGCTTCCTTCTTGGACGATTGCTGCTGCCGGCTTCTGGGAAAGTGCATCGAGTGGAAAAACGCCACCATTATCACTCCACATTTCCTTCGAGCTTGAGCTTGACTTGACTTACTGGTTGGGGAGATTCTCTGTGAAATCGGTTTCTTGTTTTAGTTTGAACCAACTTTCAAGCTAAAACAAATTTACGAAATTTTAATTTCCAAGAGAACTCACCCAAACAGAAAAGGGCTTCCTCCGTGAAGGAATGTGCTTTATTTCCTGACCTCTCGCAGAACTCACAGCTGGATGCTGGTTCAGCTTAGCTCGAGGGGCATCTTCCTTCTGCCTCGGCCCAGGATGACGAGAAAGGCTCCAAGGTTGGTCTTGCAGTTTTGCAAACAACAATATTGCACTGCTGAAGCCATCCCTGCTGGCTCACTGGCTGCAACTGAATGGTAATCATTTTGCGCTCGCTTGCGAAACCCCCTCCGGGAAGGTTTGCACGCACGCACATCCCGGAAAATGGATCGAATGAAAAGTCTGCTGGAGGCCATGGAAAAGTTCCGTTTTTTTTGGCCCCCGGGCAGGATGTGCCCAGCGAGCCAGAGAAGCTGGGAAAGCCAGCCGTTTGGTGGTGAATTGTTCGCAGTGCGTCTGATTATTTTGCAATTGTTTTAAAACAAAGTTGTTTCGTGAGCTGGGAAAAAGTTTGCGGTGAAAAATATGGCAAAAATAATGTTAGCGCTGTTGAGAACTTATGAATAACTGACATAAAAATTTCTCTGTAAAAATAGTAGTTTAAGCTACAAGATTTTTTCAACACGAGTGCTGAAAAAATCGAGTTTTGCAACGAACTTAGAACATTTTTTTTTGCGATTCCGTTGATTATTTGAATCTAATTCTTATCATTTATATCATTAGTAAACTGAAAAATGGTGCAAAAAAAAACATATGTAAAAATGTGAAATATATGAAATAAACATGGATTGTTTTCTTAAAATGTACAGAGAGACAATTTATTTCAATTAATTCAATTAAATTCAGTTTACAATATTTTCTTTAAATAGAGGTTTTTTAAGCAACTTTAAGGAAAATTTATTGTTGAAAGAAATGAATAAGTAAGCAAACATAATTTTTTTTAAAGCAACTTTTCAATGAAAAAGTTTTGTTTGAAAAAGGTTAAAAAATCAAATTGATCATAAGGATTATTTTCTTAGCATTGAAAAAATCCCAAAATGGATCAAGAAATTGATTACCAGCAAACAACATATTTTTTATAAACTTTGAATTTTTAAGAATAATTAATTAAAAACTATTCTGTCAATATTTTTGTGCTTTAATTTTTTTAAATGATTTTTTTTTTCAAATAATGTTTTTTTTTTGCAAAGAAGTATTGAATCAAACTTTTGCTGCAATAAATTTCAGAATGCTCATTTTTTAAATATATTGTTTTTTTTTAAGGAAATTAAACTTTAAGAATCATGCAACGATCAATTAAATTTAAATGTTTTTGAAAAGTCAATGATATCACAGTTTTAAAATGCAATCGACAAAGACAATTACAATAATTTTTTAATCAATTCAAAGTAAAAATAAATGAAATAAAAACATTTTTGAAAGTTATATTTGAATTAATTTCTCTAAATCGAAATACTTGAATCACAAGATTATCAATTTGTTCACTAAAATGGACCGAATTGAAAAAATCTCTTCAAGCAAAAACGACTTTTCGAAATCGCAAGTAACCATTCAGGATCACCACGGATCGCTTTGTATTCTTCGGCAACGTTCTAAGGTGTAAAATTTCACAAGAAAACCTCACTCTTGACATAATTTTCACCGAATAACATCTCCTTCCGTGGAACAATCAAAGTTCTGCCTTTTTTTCCAACAATTCCCATAGAAGCTTTACATACAAGTCACCAAGGGTTTTCCAGAATTTCCCATTTCTCTGGTCACCCTAATGTACATGAAAAACTCTAATATTTTGGTTCAACTTTATGTTATTTGAAATAAAACTCCCAAAATTTGTATATTTTTAAATTCAAGGAAAACAAATTTTAACTGATGTTATGAAATTTCGAAAAAAGCATTATTTTCTGAAAAATATCGATCTCATAGATAGGCTGATGCAAGCATTTTTTTCAAATTTTTTGTCCCTCGGCTCAGGTCAAGGGGAGGGGCACAAATTAAAAAAAAATGTATATAAATATTGAAATATCAAGCCACAGTCACAACATTTAAATAAAAAAAATGTTTTAAATGCATTTAACACTAATTCAGTTGTTTCACCTTCATAAATTAAAAAAAAAACTTCAGTACTTTACTGTACATAGATTTTTTTCAAAAATTTCTAAATATGAATAACCATGCTTAAAAATAGTTCTCAGTGCATGAAAATTCGTTTAAAATTCCATTTAAATTCTGACGTTTTTTGAAAATTCTGTTTTTTGCCCCCTGATTTTTTGGGTACATTTTGAAGGGAGAGACAAAAACTTTTTAAAATATTTGCACCAGCCTTTTGAAAAACATAAAAAACAATGTCTTGATGCATCAGAAAATTTATAATCGATGATGTTAAGACCATTTATGTCATCGACAGAGTAAAAGGCTTCTTTAAGTACATTTTTTTGAAAAAATATTAAATTTTCTGCGACTTATAAATATTTCAAAGTACTTAAAATATTTTCGAAAGCCTTAAATTTTTTTTTATAATTTTCCACACTACTCGTTGTTAAGATACGGACTTTTTAAGTTTTTTTCTCAGTGTTACCAATTAACCCTCATTTATCAAAGTTTTTCAAACAATTCATTCTATTGTAGATGGTGTGATTTTTTTTGCTAAATTAAAAAAAATATTATGAATTGTTCAAATTATAAAACATTAGAAAAATCTTAAAACATTAATTTTAGAAATTGGTAATCCATCTGCCAAAATTAACAATTTTTACTGAAAATTGGCAGATTTATAAACAATAATAAAATTCAAGGTTTATCGGTCAATTGTGGCCAAATTTAGTAATGTTCACCGGTTGAAATTTCGTGAAGATGGTGTATTTTTATACTTTTAATGTGTAGCTATATTTTCAAACAGAATTTTTTGAACAGAAAAGTGAAAAAAATGACAAGTCCCACGTAAAATGAAAAAAAAAATCAAAAAGTTTTAATGCATCATTTGAAATGCAGTCCTCCAAACCCATTCCCAATAAAACTTTATTTTTTTATAGCGTTTTTAAGTACTTATATAAAAAAAGATTAGTTAGTGAAGCGTTAAAATTTTTGTCACTGCTGATAAAAGTAGAATTTTCCCTTTAAAAAAAACTAAATGAAATAGAAACTAAATTTACATTGCTTCAAAAATACTTTTAGATTGTTTGATGCTGAGTTGTAATGATACAAAATTGTTAAACTGTAATTTTATTGCTCCATTTTTCTTGCTGTCGTTTTTTTCCCAATCCATCAAATTTCAAATCATTCCTGTAGCAAAAAAGACAAACGCTGTTCTTATCACTTTCCTTCAGAACAAAACGAAACCCCAAAAAAAATCCATCTTCCATTTTTTAATTAAAAATATCACGTCCAAGCTCAAATTTTTCATTTCCTTCCATTACCATCTTGCAGCCTGCAGCCAGTTAATTATCGCCACGGACCTCATTTTTCGCTTCGTCATCGAACTGCGGAAAATTTCTCGCAATATTTAGCTTTCATTTTTCGGACATTTTTTTACATTTTTCGTAATAAGTCACGTCGTCTGCGACGTCGTCGTCCTGGTCGCCGGGACGTGGTTTATCCTTATTTCCCCCCCCCCCCCCTCAGAAACATTCATTTCACAAATTGGTCCAAACCCAGACCGCTGCTGCTGCTGGTGGTGTCTGGTCAGTTGATTAAATTTTAATCACTGCAACCGCATGGAATAAGTTTTCCCAGTGCCAGAATTTATTCGGTTGCAATTTGGGGAAGATAGATCCCGGCTATTTGTGGTCCATTACTTGGTGCTTTTCCAGCTTGTTCCACATTTGCCTCGTCCTCCCACAAAAAAAAAGCTTGAAATTCATATGTGTGGTGTTCAGGTTCCTGGTGCAGGTCCTTCCGCATCATATTTGCCCAAAAGCTTCCCGAAGCGAGAGAAAGAGCTGAGGTTCTTATCGCGCGCTCGCCAGCATTTGGGGAGTAATCATTTACGGAAGTTTATTTACGCTCAACCTGCCTCGCACCCCACCTCAACCACGTGTTTTCCTAACTTTTTGGATCGAGAAGGAAAAAAAGTGTGATTCTGATCATTTAGTAGGGATGTCACACCTTTCTCATACCCATTAAAATATTTGTTTTCCTTGTTTATGCCTGAAACATAAAATTGCTTTGAAGACTTCTTGAAACTGAGAAAAAAATTTCTTGAATCTTATACACTGTATTATTTTCTATTTTATAAAAATAAATTTGAATTAAAAATCTCACAAAAAAATGTTCAAAAAAACCTCGAAAAAAAAACAAACTCAGACCCTGGTTTCCAACCACATTCGGTCCGAAACCCACGGCACGCTTGCAAGTGAAGGAATAAATATTTAGTAGATTATGTAAATTTATGAGCCGAGCAGCAATGAAATTCGCAACCTGGCACCTCATCCGGGTACAAGGAGTGAGAAAAAACGAGAAGGAAAAAAAGTACATTAAACCAAGTGTGTGAGCTTGGAAAACCGAAAAAGGGTTTTCCACACAGTGTGAATAATGGAAATTTTTCTCTCTTCTTTTTTTTTTGCTGTTGCGCTCACAATGTACATTAACGCAAATCGGTTGAGGTTAGGGTTAATTTGTTAGCAGTTATTTTCGGCGAGAGGGAAAACTCATTTGCATAACTTGGTGGCAGTAGGCAGTAGCAGTAGCGGTGTGGAATTGATTTAAACAGTCGTGAAAAGGGGGATTTAGTTAAGTGCTTTTCGATTTATGATTCTAAGGGAGAAAGGCTTTGGGCTGGAAGGATCGTATAGAATGGTAATACAATGTTGACAAACATAGTGAATTCGTTCTTTGACTAAAATTTTCTTGTAATATTGTTTTTTTATGAAAACATTAAAAATATGTAAATTGTCTGCCGTCGATAAAAAATTGGGGGAGACAAAGAAAACTGAAGTTTCAAGGATATTTTCAAAACAAATAATTTTGTTTATTTAAAAAAATCCTTTTTAATCTATAGACAAGACCAGCGATAGAAGATCAAGAAAATCATTTGGTGCTTATCAAAAGAAAAAAATCTAAATTGAACTTGGCATGCACGAAAAATCGGTAAAAGGAAACTAAAAAAATCATCTTCTGGATTATTTGGTGGAACACTAATTTCACTACTCTGTCCGTCATTTTGCTTAAAAGAACAATGTTTGAAAAAAAAAGCAAAAAATTAATAAATTTACGTAATGCTAACAAAGAGATTCCCAACAAATCTTTTGCTGATTTTTTTGAAAAGTTCGAAATTTATTTTCTTTTGCGTGTTTCGCCTCCTATATCTTTTGCTGGTGAAACATCTTGTAGGTTAAAAAAACTTTAAGTTATTTAAAAAGTGACTCTAAAAACATAAAAAAGGTTAAAAATGCAAAATGAATTGATAGGGGATGGTAGAATTGGCCAAATACTATTAAAAACAAACTTTAAATCAAGAAGATAAATCTGAATTAAAATACTAAAAATAAAATAGAATTATTTTTTTTTCGTAAAACAAAAGTTGCTCAAAATGACCTTCTAAACACAAAAAAATCAAACAAAATTTTAGCAGTTGTAGAATTTTAACTCTTTTTCGATGTAATTTTATCTCAATTTATGTGCAAAAATTGTGCAAAGGCAACTGCAAAGATTTTTCAAAGTAGGTGGTTCCCGCCCCCCCCCCTCCCCTTCCCACAAAACCAAAAATCATGGAGATTTAAGTTTTTTGTTATTTTGTCCCAGTTTTCACGCATTAGAAAAAAACATTTGAAACACCTGTTTTTTTTTTAAATTGAATAAAGCTGATACACATTTCATCTAAATTTTTTCCTCCCATCCCCACCTTCAAAATAGGTCCGAAAAATCGAAGGGCAAAAAAATATTTTTTCAAGAAACTTCAAAATTTCTATGAAAATTAGCTGAAATCATTTTAAATTGCGTTTCCCTGCGTTTAAAAACATTTTTAGATTCAAAAATCTTTTGAATTTTTGGAAATTTTTGATGTTTAAGTTTTTTTTCTGTAAATTAATGATTGCAAAATAACTGAACTAGTTTAAAATGCACTAAAAAAACCTTTTTCCATGAAAATGTTGTAACTATGGCTTGTTATTTAAATATTTATACATTTTATTTTATTTGATGTTGACCCCTCCCCCTACCGTGAAAAATATTTGCATCGGCCTAAGTGTTCACATTCAATATTTTATCCATAGAATCCGGTATCTTGGTCGAATCAAGACAAATTTAACGAATTGGGACAGCTGTTAAAGCTATTTTTTGCACAATTTTATTATATTTTAAACTGATTTCGGTACCATATTTCGATTTTTTTTTTATTGAAAACTTTTTAATTTATTCCGAAAACATTTTTTTTTTAAAATAAGTTTTCAATGGTTTCTGACGTGTTGAGGAAACTATTAGCAATGCTCGTTTTGGGTTGATAGTAAAGTAAAATATTTATTTTCGGAATATTTTTGGTGTGAAATACATTTTTAAACATTATTTTTGTAAAATGTTGATAAAATGTTTTTATTTAATTTATAAATGTGGTCAGATTTTATGCCAGAAAAAAATTTTGGTAATTATTCTTTCCAAAGTTAAATCATTTAAGCCTTTTTGAAATGTCAGTCGTGATAAAAAAAACAGGTTTAGAAAATTTCACACAGGTTGCACTTTTTACCATTGCAAATGTGATCAGTGGTTTCCAAGATACCATCGATTAAAAATTGGAGGCACAATTTAAGGTGATACGGGAAGGCAACGTTATATTGACACCACGACCCAAGTTTTTGAAAGAACTTTTAAGTAAATGTCGTCGTAACTAAAACAAGTTCAGTCTGTTGCAAACGATAAAAAATAAGAGTGATTCGGCAAAATCAGAAATTGATTTATGTTAAACAAAATTTGTCCAAGAACTGGCTTCCCGTTTCACCTTAAATTTACTCATTTTTGGTAATTTCCATGCAAGGCCATACATTTCTCATCAACCAAAGGTCGGATTAACAACGTCGGAAAAATAAATGTTCAGAGGATTGATTTTATATTAAATTAAAACGAACAAGAAAGGTGGCTATTTAAAAAAGAAATACATTTTATCTTATAATGGTGCGTTTTATTAAAATTAGAGTAAAGTACTTTTCGATTCTAAATAAAAACATTTTTGACAATCTGTGCAATAGATTCGAATTTCATAAAAAATCAAAACAATTTTAAACAAGCCCAAACATGCTAAATATGATTATCAATGCAGAAAAATGCATATTAGATTGTTTTCAGTTGATTAGATTTTTATTTTCATGGAAATTTAGTAGTTTTTTTTCAGACTGATTTTGAAGGGAGGGCGACATAAACATTTTGAAAAATATTTGCCACAGCCTAACTTGGTCAAAAACAAAACTTCCGTCATACCATGTAGCTCAAAAAATGGCACTTTTAGTTTACTAGCATATAAACAAATGAAAAATATCAAACGGCTTAAAATGGTCAAATGTTTTTTTTTTTTTTGTTTGATAAATAGTTACCGTTAAAAATCACTTATATTATAATCTTGATCGGAACCCGTGGTGTAGGCTAAGCGTGATTGCCTCTCACCCAGTCGGCCTGGGTTCGATCCCCGAAGGTACCCGTGGCATTTTTCGTGTTATGTTTATTGAGATCAGATATATTAAACAGTTAAACACCATTGACAAAATTACTCTCAAATCTATCATTGAGTACAAATACTGCATACATTCCAAACAGACTACGATTTATTTTCCACCTCTTGGAAAGCAAACAAAAGCCCCAAATCCGATCGTATAATTTTCCAAAGTATTCAAACAAAGCTTTCCAAAGCCTTGAACGCCTTCAATCCTTCCCTTCAACCCGTTCCTTAATTCCACTGACTCAGCCCTTTTTGTCCCCCTTCTCCAAATGGTCCAGCATCATTCTGGTATCCATCCATCCATTCCCGCAAAAAAAGCTTCAACGCTCGGACATGAATTGACTTCTGCTGCCAGCCCAAAAACCCGTTCGAAAACTGAATTAGGGGAAAGTGGGGCAAGTGTAACAAGCTAAGGAAATCCTCGTTAAAACCCATTAAAACGTTAAAACATCTGTCGGATTTTTTCATAATCACCTTATTTCAGGTCTTGACTAAGACTTTGACAGAACAAATTTTGAAAAAATCCTGTTTTTCAATGTTAAAAATTGATTTTAAAATTTCTGATTTTCCGTACGTTCTACTCAACTAGTGGGGCAAGACGAACAACCCGTTGGGGCAAGAGGAACGATGCATGAAACAACATGTTAATTTGCTAACAAGTGAACTGCTATCACTTTGAAACATCAGATTAGAATGTATTTAAAACGTTTCTTTCACTTTTAGGTTTAATAATAATATTTTACTAAAAATTTGATCGTTTTTACGAAAACAAATTATTGCTTAGATGATAAATAGTAAATTTTCATAGTATCACTTTATTTTGTAGGAACTTTTTTTTTTAACAATTGTTTATCAGTTTTTAAGAACTTTTTTGTATTTATTTCCCAATAAAATATGTTGTTGCAGAAATTCGTATTTTTTCCATACTAAAAATCCATATGGTACACTTGCCCCACCTGAACAAGATTTCTAAAAGCTCTCAACAAAAAAAACCAAAAGTTAAATCATACTTTCTAATAGGTGCAAATCATTGGTTGGAACACTACTGATCTAGGAAAAATAGGATTTTGATAAAATGAGCCTTAAAACGAACCGTAAGCCTTATTTTGTACTTTCCAAATATTATAAGAAAACAAAGGTTTTTAAAAAACTTCATTAAATCTTATGCTCCGTGGCGTTTACGTCGTTTTGGCGGTTACGTGGTAGTAGAATTAGTTGATTGCACTGCTAGCAACAATTCCTCATACTGGAAATAATCAAAATTGTAAAAATTACGGCCGTACGAGCGATTGTTCCTCTTGCCCCATATGGTCGTCTTGCCCCACCTTCCCCTACGGCGCCAACAACCGACAATTCGTCACTTTGCTGACGGTGCGAATTTGGTTGCTCTGAACAGACACACTTTCTTTTTTTTTTTTTGGGGCGTTGTCACACACGTTACATGGTGCTGTTTGTGTTTGTTTTTCGACGAGGATTTTTTTTTTTGTTGGGGTAAAATTTTGCGTCAAGGTCTTTGTGCCGGGGAAGCCGAAGGCATCACCCTAATGAAGATTTGCGGTCAGCTTCCCGGAAAACAATTTCCAACAAGTAAGAGACTGCTAGTAGAGTGCAATCATGTATCTTGTTGTAACCACTAACTTGTGTGCTCAGTTCAGGGCGTCCAGTTGAGTGGAAAAGTTTTCCATCCCCGGGACGACGACGATGATGGTTAGTTTCGGAAAAGTTTTCCGCTCCCTCACTCTCTTTGGTAGTTTTTTTTTCTCCCGAGAAAATGACTTTGGAAGAAAATTTCCAGCGAAAAACGGTTAAATGCAAAGCTTGCAATCAGCCGATGAAGTCTAGTTGTAATGACTAGAGTCTTTCGTGGAAAAATCGTGCTGAATCGAGCAACTGGGACCTTCAATCGCTGGAGGGAAAGTTGTTCAATCTGTTTAACAAATTGTACTTTCGCGGAGTTTGATGGAGGGAGCGCGAACTTGGTTGATTTTTTATTTGCTGTTTTCGAGTGGATGCACTTTTTGATGCAATTGACTTGGGGGAAAGTTGTTCAAATGAATGTTATTTAAACTGAAAAGTTTTGCTGCAGCATTGCGATCTCAGAGGTTGATATAATTCATGACGATAAAGTCTGAACACCAGTTACGTCAAACCTCACCAACAGAAAGTATGTTATGTATGATAAAATCAATCTACCTCAATCTGACGAAGACAAACGCTTCCGAATATCCGTCCCAGTCGATATCGATTGCACTTCCGTGTCATAATCAGTACCGGGAATGTTCCCCATTTCCCCCCATCATACACAGACCATGTCATCACCAGACAAAACTCATTAAACGGTGATTGATGTCAGTTAAGACACTTTCCGGCAGTGCGCTTATCAGCTACGGCATATATTTTTGCTTCTTCCTACCCCAAACGGATGTCTGATGTCCTGACGACGACAAGATATGTGTTCAAATATTTCCCCCTGACTGAAGCTGCTAGGCCTGAGAACTGGTCCAAAATTGGTTCGACCTGGGCGTCTCTCGTTTCCCAGCAGCATCAATTTATCATGTTCACCTGAATAGCCTGATGTTAGGACCGGCGTCGTTGTCGCCGGCTTCCTACTCATATTCATGCAAAAACGTATTTATATGCTATGAAAATTGAACTACGAAAGCAGTGTTGCCAACTTTTCGACATTTCTAGATAAAAGGTTGATTCTGCCAACAATAACGACTAGCAACCCTGCTCTCCTAAAATGCCTCCCAGCCAATTTCATGTTCGAGAGAGAATTCAAAGTTGACGTTAACTTCACCTGAATCTTGAAATGTGCCCCCCCCCTCCCCCCATGGAAGTGGTGGGGACGTTTTCACGCCAGGTTGACATCTTGATACAAAGGCACACGAGGACGGATGTTGGCCAAGTTGGCGAGTCACATCCGATAACATAATGGACGGACGGGACGGACTGACTTGGGCAAATATTGTGAACAAATAGGGCGAGGAAACGGAAACTGTCATTATTTGGACAGGTTCAACCTTTGGTAAACACTTGCTAGGAGGTAAATGGTAGCAAATTGGATAATTTGAAAGATGACAGGACAAGGCAAGCTTAAGGGGTTAAAAAAAATAAATTATTATAAAAGACAATTTAATGATTGAATATGAAAATAATGCTTTTCATCAGCATTTTCTTAATTATAGTTAGTTAACTTTTTAAACTTTTCAAAAGTTAATGAAAACTTCTTCCCCGGGCAGTATGATTTAATACAATTCCGTACGTATTTTATTTGTACTCATCATTTTGCGAAAAAATCTCAATCCTGTCAAAGTCACCTCGTTTCACGGTAAATTATATTCAGAAAATTATACAAACTGATTCAAATTCCCTAGCTAAAAAAAAATCTATTATTTTAATGAGAATTTCCAATTTCTCGCGAGTATGAGTATATTTTGTGTAAAATGCTGAAATTTTCACAAAATAGCGTATTTTTTTCGAAAATTTGCAATATGGGTATCAAACGACGCTAAATTGTGCATGGAGCATTCACAATTTGAATGTTGGCATGAAGCTTGCAAAATTTCGCCCATATTGCATATTTTGAAAATTTTAGTATTTTTGAAAAAAATACGGTAATTTGTGAAAGTTTTTAGAATAGAGAATGAAAAAGCATACGAAATTTAAATTCGTTTGATACTCATATTGCATATCCCATATCCACCCTAGAGCGTGACATACTTTAAGGATATTTCGTATTTTACGGTAATTTGTGAAAATTTAGGTATTTTCCAAAAAATTAAACTCTAATAAATTGAAAAGCATAAGAAATTTCAATTTGTTTGGTACCCATATGCAAATAAAAAAATTGAGGATTCTTTAAAATAATTTGGTAATTTGTGAAAATTTTTAATATTTTACAAAAATGCTTTAATAAATTGAAAAAAAAAACAAACAAAATTTCGCTTCGTTGCAAATTTGCAAATTTTGAAAATTTGAGTATTTTTGAAAGAATACTGTATTTTGTGAAAATTTTGCTAATTTCAAAAAAAAAAACTCTCAAAAAATGTATATGTTTTGCTTTGTTTGCAAATTATTGCAAATTATGAAAATTTGAGTATTTTCGCAAAAATACGATATTTTGTGAACAATTTTGAGTGCATATTTTATAGCGTGTCCCAAAAAATACGAAGTCGAGGAAATCAATGTGCTTATCCATATTGAAAATTATGAAGTTTTGAGTATTTTCGAAAAAAAAATGGTATTTTGTGAACAATTTTGAGTACATATTTACTAGCGTTTCCCAAAAAATACGAAGTCAAAGAAATCAATGCTTACCCATACTACACATTATGAAAATTTGAGTATTTTCGAAAAAAATATGGTACTTTGTGAACAATTTTTAGAACATATTTATAAGTGTGTCCCAAAAAATACGAAGTCAAGGAAATCAAAGTGCTCAGTTCTAAAATGATAGATAATCATGTTAGAAACAACTCTTTCATACATGAAAACTTTCGGAAAAATCGTGTACCATGTTGCCTGGGCATTTTTATGAAAAAAGTCAGTTTTTTCGATATTTTCACAAAAACAGCTAAAAAAATAGAAAATCTCAAAATTTTAAATTGTCAATGCCAAAAAACAATGGTCTGTGGTCCAATTAACAAGTAAATGTATCGATTTGGCCTTTTAAAACCTTGTTTCACTTTTCCGATAGCTTTAATGTAGAAAAGTACGAGTCTTGCTTTATTTTTTTTTTCAATCTTTTCCTTCGGTTTTAAAGCAACTTTTAAGTTTTATCAGCTCTGTGTGAAGATATTCTGAAGATTTTGTGAACAAAGAATATTGAACTATTGTATCGGATTTAGGTTGAGGTGGTTAATCTTCCACAATTAAAAAAAAACTTTGCTTCAAATTTCAAACGAAGGCTTGACAAATTTTGAAGAAAAATGTATCATAAAGTGCTTAATATTTTGTAATGGTGCTGGCAACAATTGTTAAAATATATTTTTTCTTAAGTAAGGCTGGTACAAATTTTTTAAAAGTTTTTGTCATTGATTTTTTGAATATTTTCGATGTTTAGTATCGTAAAAAGTTTTTTTCCCTATATTTTGTTGTTTCGTCAAGTTTTTTTTAAATGAAAACTAATGATTGCAACACAACTGAACTAGTGTAAAATGCATTTTAAAGCACTTTTTGCATTCAAAGGTTAGGACTATGGCTTATTTTTTTTTTTAATTTTTATATTTTTGTTTTATTTTTTAACGAGTTCAAAACATTGAAGATCTGGCAACCCTGTCTCGAGATATGGCCACTTAAGTGACATTTATGTACTTTTTTGAAGCCGGATCTCACTTAAATGTATGTAAGCTATGTCCGGATCCATCATTCGACCCATCGTTGGTTAGGTTATCAGAAGACCTTTCCAACGAGTTCAAAACATTGAAGATCTGGCAACCCTGTTCCGAGATATGCCCACCTAAGTGATATTTATGTACTTTTTTATTCCTGAACTAAAAAATAGATGAAATTTTTGTACAATTCCATCATATCAGCCATTATTGATAATAAGTGAGGAAGGCTCCAACAACATAGGTGGATTTAGTAAGTTTTTAATAAAAAAAGATAGTTCCTTAAAACTTGTCAAAACAGTCAGTTCCTTCTGAATGTTCAAATTTTCAAATGTCTAAACCTTAAATCAACACCAGTTTCTCGATGTCATAAAACGTGACAGAAATCCATTGTCACTAAGTTAATGACCACGTTCAATGATAACACAAGCAAGCTCCCAAAAATTAGAATTTTTAGAAGCTTGAGATATTCATCCCTTTATTTTTTTCAATGAAGTACTGAAAATATGAATAATTTAACTTTTATAAGCCCTAACTGAAATGTTTTCAAACTCGCCCTAATTCCAACACGCTAACAAAGGAAGGGCCTGAACATCACTCGAACAAACCCGTGGTGCCTGTTCAACACCCCAAATAGACCAACATCGTTATCGACTTTGTGTGTGTCTGCATAACGAGCCAACTTTTCCACTCCAGCAAAGTCCAATTCCGGATCGTCCCAAACAAACTTTCGATGTTTTCCCGGAATCTATAGATAGCGGAGAATTGGATCAACTTTGCCCAGAAAGCTTGGGTGGGGTGAGGCGATGTTGATGTCCATTACTGACGGCAAAAGTTTCTCCTTGAATAGCTGTGAACCAATAAAACCGGGACGATTGCGAAATTGTCCACGGTAATCGCGCGGCGCGTGAATCGCCGTTTAAGGGACCATTTCGCTGCTTACCTAGATACGTGCTGTTTGTGAGTACCCAGAAGATCTTGAGTGGATCTACCATCACTTCCGAACGCTGAACGTGATGATGGCAGCAAAAGTACAGCAGCAGCAGCAGTAGCAGGACGGTTAGTCACCAGTCCTGGAGGAGGGGGAGCGGCGGCGACGCGGAGTATCCTTGCGTTGTCCTTGTAGTCGTAATCGTTGACGTCGTCAAGTACAACACTTTGGGCCAAAACTTGAACTTCAAAGGTGGTGCGGCGGCCAAAGCTCGTGAAACCATTAAGCACATTACAAATTCCGCCCATGCAAACACATTCAGCTTCATCGCACCAGCAGCTTCGAGCTTTCCGACGAGAGCTCCGGCTTGGGCATGCCACCCCTAGCCCAAGAAAGCACCACAAGGAACAAAAAAACAGACGGAAAAGCTTCACGATCTCATGCACTGATACGAGGCTTGCGGGGTGGCTGCCCCACCTTCAACACACATATTCAATTAAATTTTGCACGCCGCACCCAAGAAGTTGCGCACACGAACTTCCCCTTAATCCTTTTTTTTCCTCCGCCCAGTAATCCTTTTGCTTTGCTAGCAGCTGATCCTTGCAGCGAAAAGACTACCGACCGAATCCAACAGATGACCACCACCGGCTCCACGTGGAACCCCCGGATGCAATGTGTGTGTAATCAGATTATGGTCAGTCGTTGTAGTCGTTTTCGAAATCCAAAACCGAAAAAAAGTGCTTCCAAATCCTTCGCGAACTCCACAACTCACAACAGTCGTTTTCGAGACTCTCCGCGCGAACCACGCCGGACCGACCACGTGCACGCGCCGCATTCAACTAACTGAAGTGAGGAACTCCTCCTACCCAGCTGCTCCGTACGGGAACTCATCCCCGGGAACTCACGCTCAGCGAGGAACTCGCTCTCACCCGGTGAGTCCTCGCACTGTTATCGCTGTTAACCGTGGTCATGCCGCCGCAGCGAGGACACAGTGACACACATTTCCTCCTCCGACGACGACGACGACCTTCATGGGCACCTTTGGTGAGCACCATAACAAATCGGAACTCACTCTCGCGAGTGTTCCTCACAAGAGAGTGAAAGTGTTCACTTTGAGTCGACCAAGGAATGCACGCTGAAAAGTTTTTCGAAGAACACGGCAGTAGGCGTGTGCTGGTTTTAATTAAAAGTTTGTCGATTTCCGAACTTGTAGTTAAAACAAGCGACGCCGTTGAGGGGACGCCGGCGGCGGCGTCGGTTTATTGTGTGCATGTTGAATGGGAATGTACGGCGTGTTTTTTTTTTTAAGTGGGTAGGAAATGGGTGAGGGAAGAACGTCTTGTAAACTTTTTTTTTTGCTGCTGTGTTGGCATTGATTCACTTGTTCTGAGGTTGATTGTATCGCAAATGGTTACATTGACTGTGTTTTTGGATAATTAAAAGTTTGTGTTGTTTACAAGTTTAGTAGCAAAAAGGAAAACTTACTTCCTTACCCTACCAATTTAATTTAAGAAAGAGTTTATAAGGAAAAAACTTTTTTACAGTTAATTTATGATAAGAATATTTCTTAAATTTGTGAAGTTGGCTTTTATCTCAGTGTCACCAAAATAGTTATTTTCGCCAGTTTTTTTTTTGGCTTTTTGAAGAAACTATTGAAATAATCGAATAAATTTAGGTCTTATTGACATTGCATAACATTTCTACAGGACCTAATGCTAAAAGTGGGAGTCTAACTGTTTTGTATTCAGAGTTATGACAATTTCCGTAAAAAAGGTAAATAAAAAAATGTTCGCGTGTAGTGTACCCGTAAACATTTCCGAGGGGAACAAATAAAGTTTCAATTTTGAAAATAAAAAATCGAACCAATAGTATCCGATGTATCGCCAGTTGAAAAATAAGGGATAATAAGATGGGACTTAAAAAACTCACCTTATTCAAACAAATAACTCAGCAAACAGCATTTTGATCACCAAAGTTAATCAAATTTCCATTCAGCGTTTCTTACATAGTCTTACATTAATGGCAAGAAATGAACCTTAATAAAAAAAAAAAAAAAAACAGCACAAAACTTGAAATCGTTGCACTTCATCAAAAAATGAGTAAAATCATGTTCGATTGAAAATTAGATTTTTGTGATGTTTTGTTTGAGATGTTAGATTTTTGTGGTGTTTTGTTTGAGAATATTTTAGATTAAAAAAACATGCTTCAAAAAATTCAATTGCCGGAAATTGCACCATCCTACAATTTAACGCAAAAATGTCATGTTTTTTCTTAAACTTGTCACAATGTTTCTAATGTTAAAAAAATACGTATTTTAGAAATTTTATGTATAGTGTAAAAAAGTTAAAAGTAAGGATTTTTTCATTGCAAATACACAGAGAAAAAATAAAATTTGGAAGGTGAAGTTTGGTTGGTTGAATATTGCCTTTTATGGGTAATTTTCCCTGAAAAAGTGTGAAAATGTGAACCTGATGAAAATTCACCAGAAACTGACAAAAAATTACGAGTTCCTGATATAAAATTACCCCTTTTTCACTCAAAAACTGTCACCATTCCGAGATGAATATTATCATCTACAGTACTAATTTGCCAAAGCCAGCAAGACGATCATTCCTTCTCAAGATACAGATGTGTGATGGCTTTTCTGTGTAACCAGCTCAAAAAATTGTGTGGAAGTTTGAATGGGACAAACTAATGATAAAAACCAGCTTTTGACATTGATATAATGTTTCTTCCAAATAAACAAGAAAATTCTAAAAAAAATGGAATTCCAGAAAATTTATTGCTGTCAACAAGAATTCTCTAGGGAATTAGAACCTTTTTGATTGATTCATTTTTTTCTTTTTTTTATGTTTATAAATTGTTCGAAAATGAAAAAAATAATAAAATCTCAAAAAAAAAAAAAATCAAATGCACAAAAGTTTTTGTTTTAGCCACGGTGTGTTTCCTAGAACAAACTTCAGATAAAAAAATCGGCAAGTCTGATATTTGGCACCATGAAAGAAGGGCTCTTTTCCGACATTTTGCGGGGTCCGGCAAAATAATTCGTCGGGGGTCTAGAGCAACTTTGTTTTAGTATATTTTTTTCCGATTTCATAGGATTTTTCTTCAGAAAAGTCGATGGAAATCGATGGGGTCATGTTCATATTCATCAAATTTCTTATGAATGTGCCTCAAGAGACTCTAAATTACATATTGGACCTTACATAACAAGTTTCTAACCAAAATTTAACAGATTTCTAGCTTTCTTTGAAATAAACTCAAAATCCAAGCTGGAAACCTAAAAAACGACCGAATAAAAACCGTTTCTTTGTACAATTTGTCATGAAAATATAGCAACATATTGCCCGGATACTAATTCGAGCTTAAAAGATTAAAATTAAAAGAACTTAGAGTATTTCATTTAAAAGCTATTTATTACCAAAAAGGTTCCCAACTTCCCAACATTATTTTTTCAATCTTCGGCCATATTATTCCATGACATTTTAAAACATTGTAGAGAACAGTTTTCTGAACATTTTCCATAAAAAATATCTATTTTGGTTCAATATAAGCAAAGATATATCCAATTTCGTAAAATAAAAAGTGACTTTCTCCAAAATTTCAGAATTTCATTTCCATTCCAACGTTTTTTTTTTATAATTCTAATAAAATAAATTTCATTAAAATTTTAAATAATTTGTATTCATCCTTATAAAACTCAGTAGATGAAAACTAGTAGATGAACACCGCTTTCATCGTTTGAATGGCAATTAAATTCTAATTTTTTTATAGCTCTTATAATTAAAGTAATTATTTTTACTGAAAAGAGTACAAATTGAGTAGAATTTTTTTTTAAAGAATTGAAAATCGGAGTATTAGTACTGAAGATATTGCCAAAAATATCTTATTTTTAATTTTAGTAATCAATAAAGTTCAAATAGCAAAATGCTGGATTTTTTTCAGCTCTTCAATAACATTTTTTAATACATTTTTTTTTTTTTGATTTTTTCACAAAAGTTACCTAATATGGGAAAAATGTGATAAAAACGAGATTAAAAAACAGAAAAAAATCCACATTTAAATTTTTGTTCGATGTTGTCCTTAATCATACCTACTTCTTTGATGAAGGCACTATATCGATAAACCATTTCCTTCAAGAGTAAGGATTTTTGTTTATTTATGAATATTGTTAGAATTAAAAATACAACGAATCATAATTAAATTGATAACTTTTCCTTGTGCTTGCTGATTGAACATTTTCAATTAAAAAAGTCATGAAAATTATAAATTGAATTAATTGCATGATATCATGACGAATTGTGAAGGTCCTTCAGTAAAGAGGGAATACTGAAATCTGCAAAAGGATTCGTTGGGGCTTGAAATATAAATAGTTTTTTTTATTTCCTTCCAATTGGGCAACGAAAAAAATCGAATCACTGCATCACAATACTAAAAATCAAACATTCTAAGTACATATTTGGGCTTATTCAGAAATATTTTGAATTTTTGGTCAAATTTTGATTCACACAGTTTTTTTTTTTGATATTTGGAAAGGTGTAATATTGGATGCTTAAATATTACTTGTTTTATGATGTAATTTTACATCAAATTAGACTGTAAAAGTGACATTACACCAAAAAAACGGCAATATTACACTTTTTCAGCAGTAAAATTACAAATTTTTTATGTCATAAAAGTTGTATCCTTTTTCAGATGTAATATTACCATGATTACTTTCGTGAAAAGTTTGATTTTTTCAAACTAAAGATTTCAAAGCCAAGGCAATTTGCTGTTGTGCATCTTAAAACGCTTTTTTCATTCAAATATAATAACAATGACTGTAAATATCAATTTTAATTGTTATTAATTTTAATGTACACAGCAAAAGAATGTCTTAAAATGGAAGGTTTAAAGTCCGGAGGTTAAATATTACCACTTTTATGATGTCGTTCTACTTCAATTTAGACAGAAAAAGTGACATTACACAAAAAAGGGGTAAAATTACACATTGTCAGAGGTAAAATTACACATTTTTTTCTGACACAAAAGTAGACCCATCTCTAGATATAATATTACCATGATTTTTTTTACTGTGTAGTTCAACTATTTTTAAAATATTAGTGATAAGTTCTCCCTTTGTTCCAACTCGGTTATTAAATCACACTACGAAATTTCCAGAACAAAAGTTTCCAGAGCATCTATTCAGCACACCACTTCTTAAAATTGCTTCAAAATGTGTCAAAGTGCTTAACCTTTCCCCAAGCCCGTTTCAACTTGCTGACCCTGCGTGGCGTGTGCAAACCGAGTAGAGTATGCAATTTTCGCCTAGCACCCCTCAAACCTTGCTTGCTTGTTCTTGTGCCAAGAACAACAGTAGCAATTTTCACGAAAACTTTCCCGCTCAAATATATGATACTTTTCTTGCAAAGTTGACGACGCCGGGTTCGGAAACAAAAAAAAAAAAAAGTTTTCACTCTTTCTTCCCAGAACAAAAAGGTGCTCTGTCGTGCGTGCGACTTTCCGAACGCTGAAGAGCGTGCTCGAGAAAAATGAGGAAGAAAATTTCCTTTTCATAATCTCGCTAACAACGGCGAGGGGGAGTTTTAGCTAGAGGTGCGCTCGTTAGTCATATAGTTTTTCCCCCCACCCGGAAAACACTTGTTGAGCCATCGCTCTTCTGGACGGGGAAAATTGAACGGTCACAGCGATGGCGTGTTAAAAGTTTCAAATGTAATATTAATGCCACTTTGCCATCGTAGGGTGAAAACAGTTTTGGTCTTGAAAGAAAAAGGGGGGAAAACTTGTTTATTTATCGAGACAGTAATTAAATATATTAATTAGAAAGCGGCGAAGGAATTTGCGGCCTTCTTTGAAGGCTGCAGGGGATCGCTGGCTGGAATCGGATTCGCCATTGACGATGGAGGAAAAACATGCAATTAAGAGTTTTCCCACCCCTTCCCCCTTATTGGTTCGTCTTAGAATGAAGCTTGAGCGCGCACGTGTCGACAAAATCTGGCGTGCGGGGATAAGCCACTCTAATTAGGGATTAATTAGAATAAATTGAGAGCACGCCTCGGGGTGATCTGGAAATACTTCCCTGTTATGGGTACTGTTTACCATACACGTCAAGAATTCTTGGAAGAAGGAAGTTGTATTGAAAAGTGACGGATTTTATTTAAACCAAATTTAACAAGAAACGATCATAACATTGTGAAATGTTTCAACGCAAGGGATATCTTAAAATTAAAGCAAGCTTTTTTATTTAAGAAAACTTGAACTCATTGAAGCTTCGAAGGAAAACCAACGAGAAAGCTTTTCTCTCAATTCAAAGCAAGATAAAAATCAGATAGGAGAGAATTGCTGTGCAAAACTTGGGGCTTTCGAAAGCTCCCGCTCGCAATGAACGCAAGAGAGAGGGAGGGTGATGGAAAATTCTTTCTCTCTGAAAAATTGCTAGAATGGGGAAATCGAATGGGGAAAGTTCAGAGGGTTTCCCCATTGCAGCCTGAAGTGAAGTACTAGATTCAGCTGAACTAGTACAAACTTTCGTGTTTGGCGGTGATTATAGCACGGTTGAGCAAGGAAGTTTATTTTTTCTAGAAGACAGCAAATTATAGCAGGCATCAATAAAAATACGCTGTAAAAGATGTTCTCAGTTATTTTGTACAAGTGTTTTGATTAGAATAAATTATGGCATAAAATCATTCCCAGTGACTAAAGCATGCTATAAAGCAAACTCCTATAAAATGTGGCGAAATATTGTGTAGTTTCACGAAGAAATCATAGAGGCAGCATCACCAAACTATAACAACGTTTTCTATGACCTCGAAAAGACCATTGTTTATCATTAAAAAGCTGGAAACAAACTGATATTTATTCGTCGTTAGCAACTTTAGGTATTATGTGTCTGTTCTTAAACGATATTTTAATATTTTAATGCAAAATTAACAACTTAAGAAATTTATTTGAAGACAAAAGAGCAAAATGCGGTAATCAGACATTTTTAATACATTAAACGTTGTTGTTATTTTTGATATAAAATTCAAAAAACACAAATATTTTTACGCATTATCTTTACAATAGCTTGAAATATACCACAATTAATCATGTATAGAAGAAGAAACATGAATGTGATTTTTTTTTATCTTAAGTATCGCCAATACATTTTTTAAAGACAAAAAAAAAACATATTGAAAACTGGTGCTGATTAAATTTTGTAAATTAATTTATTTAACTCGGATTTGAGCAATTTTCGTATTAAAACAAAATTAATGATCTAGAAACGGCACATAATATTTAAATTTTTGTGATTTTTTCCTCATTATTCTAAAACTTAGGCATTTTTTTTTAGATTTTATTGCTATGCACAGTGCTGGACCACTCGCAAATTAAGAGGAAAGTGGATTCTTCAGAAGATCCGTAGAGTTGTTGCAAATTTAAAGAATCAATTTTTGGCATGGTTGAAAATTCGTATTTTTTTAAGTTAGTGTGATTCACAGCTAGACCATTGCAAATATTTTTTGACAAAAAAAATAATTTCATCAATAATTAGATATTTTGGAAACTAATGATTGCAAAATAACTGGACAGGTGTACAATGCATTTTTAAACACTTGTTTTATTTACATGATCAAACAGTGGTTCGTAGATTCAATTTTAAAACTTTTTTATCCCCCCCCCCCCCTACCCTCGACGTAGGTCAGAGTCGAGGGACATAAACTTAAAAAAATATTTGCAACATCCTAAGGGTGTTTTCAAAAATCTTTTTTTTTTCAGGAATATTTTCGGGATTTTTTGTCTTCTAAAAAATGACCAAATTAAGAGAAAGCATCTTAGCAAAGCTTCAGAAATTTATTTTTTGAACGTAGCTTTTCAGAGTTAAGATCAAGAGAAAAATGATGTTCTGGGCAGTTTTAGAGATCTGAAAAACAATTATATTTTTCTGACTATTCCATTTGGAGTTTATAGTCAAAAATTACAACCATTTTAGAGTTAAAAGAATGCAATTTTAAAACTTAAGATTAAAAATCTAAATTTGAGACTTTTCTCTAAACCTCTATAATTTCTGATTTTTTTTTCTAAATCAGGTCGTAGAAAATTAAATAAAAAAATAAATAAAATTAACATAGCCAACAACTTTCTAAAAAAAAAAACAAAAAAGACCAAAAATTTTGCAGAAAAATTCGATGTAAAAAACCCTTAATCGTGAACCAGCCAAAAGTTGGCTCTTCCCATTTTCTCATTTCTTATGAAGACACCAAAGCTCCCAAATTGCATAATTATTCAGAACACTGTGCAATGAAGTTCAATTATTTTTATTTTATTTTTATGTTTAGGTTACATTGCCACATTATTGAACAGTGAAAAAGAAAAAAACAAATTGAACATTTGTTAATTGATGAGGATGAATTATTTAATGTGTAATGTCCCTGTAAAATTCAAACTCAAAGATAGATTGTTAAATAAAAATACCAATTTAAGAAAACTTTAATAATTAAAAAAAAAACGCATAAGCTTCCTGATTGTATTTCACAAAGCCTTAATGTAAGGTCTTAAAATGGTTTTCAACTGCATCCAAAAAAGGCTAAAAGTGCTAGTACCAAAATTATTGGTTTAAATAACTATTGAATAACTAAATCAATCTTTACAAATTTTCAATACCAAGCTAAAGGGTCAAAAACTGGACCGAATTAGACAAATCCGGACACAATTTATTCAGCCAACACTGAAAAAATCAAGTGCATATCTGTTGTCAACCTCCAAACGCTAAGACATTTTTTTCGGAAGATTAGTCAAGAAGTTTATTTTTCGAGGTATTTCATAACCCTTCCTGAGTAAGCGAAGCAAAAAATATAAAAAAAGAAAAATGCATGACTTGAGGTGAAATCATTTAGGAAATTTTCATTTTTCTATTTGTGTAATGACAACACAACACATTAAATTTTGAAACATTTTCAGCAGTAGTAAAAACATTTGAATTGTTTTAAACACAAGACGCAAATTCAAACATTTTTTTTTGCAAAAAAGTGTTGACATACATACTTTACTTTTAACAAAGATTGGGTAGTTTGTCTAGGCCATCAGTTATTTACCTGCAAAGAGAGAAAAAAGATAAAAAGTTAGTACAAATCAATTTATTTACTTTTTTGCGTTATTTTGAAGGTATCAGTTAAAGGATATTTGATT
Organism: Culex quinquefasciatus; assembly: GCF_015732765.1. Classification (NCBI taxonomy): domain Eukaryota; kingdom Metazoa; phylum Arthropoda; class Insecta; order Diptera; family Culicidae; genus Culex; species Culex quinquefasciatus. The sequence continues at coordinate 213,854,004 of NC_051862.1, read as the reverse complement.
CGAGTTAGTCCAAGTAAACAAATAGTCCTTTTAAGAAAAGTGATTTAAATCGATCTCGCATTTATTTAGGTAAATTCAAGAATGAATAAATTAATTTAAAATATACAACAGCATAAAAGTACGACCTTCAGAAACCCTCCAGCACACGTCAATGCAGTTGTCAATCCTCTCTCCACGTGACACAAATGATACAAACATGTGTTCTCTAAATCGGGCAAAAACGACTCAATCCCTTCCTCCACTCTGCAAAACTCCCTTCTGCAAATGGCAATCCCCACGATCCAAGGACAACATCGCACCGGAATCATCTCCACTTGACTGAACAAAACGTCGTCATCAACCCCCCAACACTCCCTTCTCCCTTCATTTTCACAAGAGTCGAGTCGACATCAATCATCGCACCGGCTTCCTGTGCTCACTGTGACTGTGAGCATGTGAAGTAAGAGAATCGCTTTGATCTTTCGGCGTTCAGGACAACCGTCATCAAAATCGACCAACGACGACGACGGGCTTCAACTCGCAGACGCTGGCCTAGTTCCCGACACCTCGTTTTTTTTTTTTTTTTTTTTTTGTTTGAAGGAGGAGAATAGACACGGTTTACACGGAAAAAATGAGAGAAAAGCGTTAAAAAAATATTATTGCTAAAATACAATTTCGGAATACATCAAAATTACCTTTAAATTGTATAATTATGATTTTTGTCGTATAAGTTGTCGATAATTATTGACAATTTCTTAAAAGTCGACATTCAAATGAACAAGAGTCAGACCTAATATCTTTCGACCTTTGGTCTTTCGACATATTTACTTTCGACCTATTGTCTTTCGAGTTTTTGTCTTTCGATCTTTTGTAATTCAACTTTATGTCCTTCCACCTTTCGTCATTCGAACTTTTGTCTTTGGACCTATTGTCACTCTACTCTTTAGAACTAATATTTTTGTGGAAGTTTGACGAAGTAAGTAAAAATTAGTAAGAAAATAATAAATCTCTTTACCGAGTAAATTTCGTTCCGTAGAAATTTGTTAAACAATATCTTGGGTGAGCGTGTTTTCTCTTAGAAATCCAAGTTAGTTTTCAAGCATAGCATTGCATAGAATTTTGTTTATAAAGAACCTTAGTTTTTTTTCATGTTTTTTTTTGTTAAGATTTTTTTCCGTGTTGGCTTCTCATCATCAAATAAAACTACCCGTCTGTTAAGCTGTCCTCGCCGGGGTGTTGTTTCCGGCAAGTCTTGGACAAGTAGTGTCCCTCTACTTCTTCCTCTACCTTAACGACCACCACTCCCGTTAACAATGACCTCCTGTTCAAACAGTCGTCGGCAGTCGACGAGCAGTGCGATAGTGTGTGAGCGGGAAATGCAGATTTTCACACTTCATTGAGGCTGAATTCCGCTCGAGGACCGGCTTTTCCCTCTAAATGCAACGGCATTCCTTTCTACTCGGTTTTTGCTTTAGTTTTGCCATTCTTTGTGAAGGTATTTTTTTTTTGCTTTTTTTTGCCAGTTCGTCAAACTTGGAGAACTTTGAAGGATTTCTGCATTTTGCCGTATTTTTTACCCGTTTCTCAGCAGGAAAAGCTTAAGTTCATACACACATACTCTGGGATGATGAGCCATTCAGTGGACTGCTGGAGAAATTGGTTGAATGGAGCCTCTGTCCAATTATTCCAAATAGGCAAACTTGGCGTGCGAAATATCATCTCTTCTAGGAAGAGAGATTTTTTTTTGTTCTCTAAGCTGCGTTCTATGAATGCGATTGACAACGATGATGAAGAAATTTTCTTTTTCCGTTCACCGGATTGCCGGGAGTAATTTGATCAAGTGCATGGCAAAACTTGCCATTGAATGCGGAATTGTGTTGCAAACTTTCTTTATTGGCAAAATAATCATGCGACGAAAAGGTCAACCTATTTAATCAAATTCATACTCACTTACTCACTAACTCATTCACTTAGACATTCGCTCTCTAACTCATTCACTCACTCATTAAAAATCTTACATTCTCTCACTCACGCATTACCTCACTCACTCTCTCACTAACTCACTCACTCACTCATTAACTCACTCACTCACTCACTCATTAACTTACTAAGTCACACCCACAATAACTTACTTACTCACTCATTCATGCAATCATTCACTAACTCACTCACTCAGTCACTCACCTACTCACTAATTCACTGACTCGCTAACTCATTCATTCATTAACTCATTAACTCACTCACTCACTCATTCAATCACTTCCTATTATGTGAAATTATTAAAACATTTCCCAGAATTCAGCACCTCAAAAATTCCTTCTTTCCAGAAATCAATCCAATTCATCCTTCTGCCAATGCCAAAAACCTCAAACTTGAACGATGACTCCCTCCGGGAACGACTCGTCCCCGTGAAAAACATCTTTGACAGCTCGGCGGAATGCCAGCCCGCCATCCAACCCAATCCGATTCGTCTCGAGATTGATATCGCGTCTGGCCACCACGCGTTTCAGTTTTCGCTCAATTTGCGACCTGTCACGGCGGCTGCCAGTCAAATCGACCGGCGGTCGGTTCCGCCCGCGTGCTAACTTTATTGTTGACAAATTTTGCCCGGGATGATTTTGGGCTAGATTGTGAGGGGGAAGAGCACAATAGAAAGAGAGAGAGAGAGTAGTCAGTGAATGATTTGACCGAGTTTGGAATGAGCTTTCGAGCGCTGATCGATGAATGCTTTGCGGGGAAATTCGATTAGTTGTTTACCGAGATTCGGGAGTGGATTTTGTGACGGTAATAGATTGGAAGCGATATCGGTGGAGTCACGAATGAACTTTGGTTGAGTATAAGCTCATTAAGGTCACTCAACTGAAACTATTGATTGTGGTTTTGGTTGCCATTTCAGCAGAATTTCAATCAACTTGCTCACTTTTGAGTGAGTGAGTAAGTGAGTTAATGAGTTAGTGAGTTGGTTGGTTAGTGAATGAGTGATTGAGTGAGTGGGTGAGTGAGTTAATGAGAGAGTGAGTTGGTGAGTAAGTGATTGAGTGAGTGAGTGAGTGAGTGAGTGAGTGAGTGAGTAAGTGAGTGAGTGAGTGACAATTAATGAGCGAGTGAGTGAGTTAGTGCGTTATTGTATAAGTGAATGTGTAAATGAGTGAAAGAGATATTGAGATATTGAGTTTTTGAGTGAGTAAGTTAGGATTGCATTAAAGAAAACATATTTGTTATTATTTTTTTCTCAAACTAGTTCTGTAAATTTTTTTGATGCATCATGTTATTCACAACTTAAATTTTCAACATTCCCATGATTGCTCCTCGGGGGAAATTTTCCCCTCCCATGTTTTCATCCCAAACTTTTTCCCATTCCAAGCAATTCAACGCTTTTATCCCACACTTCTCATCTCATCCATGTGAACATGTAAATTTCCGTTCACCCCAGATTACTCCCGGCAAATCTCGTACCGTCCCGATTTCGTGTCGCTACCACTCGCATTTGAAGTAAATTGCCCCAATTTCGGCACGGGGTCGGAGATGGGTTTTTTTAGCAACTGACTCTTTGGTTTAATTTTTCCCCACAGACGATCCCCCTTCCCCAAGTAGTCTTTTTTCCCGGAACATCATGTCGTTGAAAAGCGCGCTTCGAGTAACAGCACTCTCTTCAAGTTGAGCGAAATACGGCCATTTAGGTCAAAGTAATGGCATTTTCCGGATATTTTCCGGGTTTGTTTTTTTTTAAGGGGCTCACACGTGGCAATTTCAGAAGACACGTGTGCGTGTGCGGTTTTTTGTCTGCTCGGCAAACGAGGTGCGTGATTTGGGTACTTTATTTTATGGCGCCTCGTTTCATAAAACGATATGGTACACTTGCGTTTGTTGGCTTTCTGCAAAAGCACCGGTGTCATTTTATCGAATTTGAATAATTTTGTGGAATTTTAATTGAGCTCAACTGAGTTAAGAAAAAAATTAAACAATTTTGCACATTTTGTCTCAGAAATTTACGAATATGTAAATTTAAATAACTTTCCCCCTGCATCCGTCTACAAATAGTCCTCACCCTAACCACACAACCATAAGTCAACTGGCCATCAGTGCGAGCCCAAACTTTGATACTACACCGAGGTACCTTGTTAACACTTCAACGCCTCTTCCTTGCTCAAAGTTTCCTGTAAGTTACGGAGGAAACTACCTCTTTTTTTCTCCTCTGAACTCTCCAAGCTCGTTCACCCTTGCAGTGCCACTTGAGTATTTTCCCACTCGCACTCACCTGGACAGCATCTTCAACTGCCTCAACCTCCACTTTGCTTTCCCACTATTGGGTGCGTGCCAATAAGCTTCACACTGCTGTCCACCACGTGGAAACTACATGGAAGGTGCCAACAGGTAGGGAAAACAGGGTTGGAAAGGTGTCACTTTGTGATATTGGTATTTTTTAGATTCAATTTGATAAGATATGACATCAGTAATTAAGATTAGATCTCAGATCTAATCTGATCTGATCTAAAACAGTTATTATCTCAAACTTAGTTAAAATATATCGGAAACCATTAAGAGACAATTGCAATTAGATCAAATAAGATCAAATTAGATCAAATTAGATCAGATTAGATCAAATTAGATCAAATTAGATCAAATTAGATCAAATTTGATCAAATTAGATCAAATTAGATCAAATTAGATCAAATTAGATCAAATTAGATCAAATTAGATCAAATTAGATCAAACTAGATTAAATAAGATAAAATTAGATTAAATTAGATCAAATAAAATCGAGTTAGATTGAATTAGATCAAACTTGATCAAAATAAATAAAATTAGATCAAATTAGATCAAATCAAAAATCACACTGACAAAAAAAATTATAGTGTTTTGAAATCGTGATGATGTCAGCTATCGATTGCACTTATGATAACATGAAAATTTTCACAAAAATACGTATTTTTCCTGTATTTTGAAAATGCAATGTATCTCGAAAAAATTATCAAAAAACATGTTTTCGCAATATGGGTATCGAATGATAGTGATTTTTCATACATTTCGAATGTATTAATCTTTTCTGAAAATACTAAACATTTTTACAATACTACGTTTTTTTTTGAAAAAACAAAACTCAAAATTTTAGTTTTTTAACAAAATGGGTTTCGATTGATCGGATTTCTAAACATTTCGAATTTGATAACAACAATTTTTGAAAATACCAAAAAATCACAAAACTACGTATTTTTTAAAGATACTCAACATTTTTGTTTTTTTATTATGGGTATCAAATGATTGGGATTTTTTCATACCTTTAAACATAGTATCATTTTTTTAAATACTAAAAATTATCACAAAACTACGTATTTTCTAAAAAATACTCACAATTTCAAAGTTTCAAAATTTATTTCATTAGAAAAGTTTGAGAAAATTCCGATTATTCCGTACTGAAATTTTGAGTGTTTTTTTAAATACGTAGTTTTGTTAAAATTTTAGGTGTTATAAATAATGTTGTTATTACATTCCAATTGTATGAAAAAGTCCCGATCATTTGATACCCATATTGAATAAAAAACTGAAACTATGAGTATTTTTTTTCGAAAACACGTAGTTTAGTGATTTTTTTAGTATTTTCATAAATTCAAAATGTATAAAAAAAATTCAATCAATTGATACCCTTATTGTGAAAAAAAATTACAGTATTTTTATCAAAAATACGTAGTTTTGTGCAAAATTTGTGTATTTTCAAAAAAATGTTGTTATTTCATTCAAAATGTATGAAAAAATCCCAATCATTTGATGCCAATATTGCAAAAAACTGAAATTTTCAGCAATTTTCCCAAATACGTAGTTTTGTGAAAAATTTCAGTATTTTTTTAAACAATATTGAAGACATCCGAAATATGATGAAAACGCGATATTGCAATAACAAATATTTAGAATTTTTTAAGAGTATAAAATTGTATTTTCAAAAAACAGAAAAAATAGGAATTTTCGCGAGAATTTTGATGTAAATGAAATTTCAATGGATAGCTGCCATCTTCCCGATTTCAAAACAATATAATTTTTTGATGTTTGTATGATTTTTCATTCGATTATAGTCAATGTCTCCGATATAGCCAAAATCCCATAAACTTTGTGCTTCAGTTAAGCACGCCTCGGGTTGCGGTTCTAAACCGAGGCATGTCTGTCCTAATACAATGCTATTTTTGATCAGAAAAGATCAAATTAGATCAGACTTAATCAGTTTAGATCAATTTAGATCAGATTAGATAAGATTAGAAAAGATTAGATTAGATCAGATATGATCAGATTAGATCACTTTCTGTCAATAAGGAAGTGACAAAAACACAAATAATAACAAATGGTTTATTTTTAAATTAACAACTAATTTCCTTTAAAATTTTTTATAAAGCTTAAAACATTTTTCCCAACCTTCCACAAAAAGTTTCACTTCGACTTTTTCTATCCTTTCCTCTTAAATAGGGGAAGGTGGGGCAAGACGACCATATGGGGCAAGAGGAACAATCGCTCGTACGGCCGTAATTTTTACAATTTTGATTATTTTCAGTATGAGGAATTGTTGCTAGCAATGCAATTAGCTGATTCTACTACCAAATAACCGCCAAAACGACGTAAACGCCACGAAGCATAAGTTTTAATGAAGTTTTTTTCAAAACCTTTGTTTTCTTATAATATTTGGAAAGTACAAAATAAGGCATAGGATTCGTTTAATGGCAATTTTTTCAAAATGCAATTTTTCCTAGATCAGTAGTGTCCCTACCAATGACTTGCACCTATTACAAAGTATGATTTAACTTTTGGTTATTTTTGTTGAGAACTTTAAAAAAATCTTGTTCAGGTGGGGCAAGTGTACCATATAGATTTTTAGTATGGAAAAAAATACGAATTGCTGCAACAACATATTTTATTGGGAAAGAAATACTTAAAAGTACTTAAAAACTGATAAATAATTGTTAACAAAAAATTTCCAAACAAAATATAGTGATATCATGAAAATTTACTATTTATCATCTCAGTATTATTTTTTTTTGTAAAAACGATAAAATTTTTAGTAAAATATTATTTTTTTATCTAAAAATTAAAGAAACGTTTCAAATACATTGTAATCTGATGTATCTAAGTGATAACAGTTCAATTGTTAGCAAATTAGCATGTTGTTTCATGCATTGTTCCTCTTGCCCCAACGGGTTGTTCGTCTTGCCCCACTAGTTGAGTAAAACGCACGGAAAATCAAAAATTTTAAAACCAGTTTTTTACAGTCCAAAAACTGGATTTTTCAAAAACCTGTTCTATCAAAGTCTTAGTCAAGACCTGGAATAAGATGATTATAAAAAAATCCGACAAATTTTTCACGTTTTTAATGGGTTATAACGAGCATTTCCTTAGCTTGTTACACTTGCCCCACTTTCCCCTACTTCCGATAGAGTGGGTGCAGCTCCTAACGGAAAGTTGGAGGCAAACTGGGAACTATAACTTCTCAACAAGCCACTCCCTCATACACACACAGGTATGTTGGCGACTACAAGGATGCAAATCGACCCAAGATGTAAAAATAAGTGCGGGCCAAGTCGTTACAAAAGTTGCGAGGTTTCCCCCACACACAAAGGCTATACGCTGGGGGGAAAAGTTTTCCCTGTTAGTCAAACTATCGTGAAATAAAATGGAAAAGTTTATCGTGTACTGTGTCGGGGAGTTAGTTAAGGTGGGATTATTTGTTGCGTTAGAGTTGGGCTTTTGACTTACATTGTTGTTAGTTTTTTTTTTATTTTCAAAATATTTAACCTTCTGATACTTATAAGCATATCAAAATCGATAAGTAACATCAGATCTTGAACTTTAATCTTAAAGTCACCACGAGACGCCCACAGTAACTCTGCAACAGCATCCTCACACGTGTCGTGGCGACCGCGAAAAACGTCTCCATCCTACCACAAACAATTTCTGCCTAATTAAACCACAACGATGCACCAGTGACAAACACCACAATATCCAGCAGGAATTCCCAGTTCCCAGTCGTTGTCTTCTTCCGTGTTCAAACTTCCGCGAATCTATTTTGCGGTTACCTCAAAATCCTTGATGTGTCGTGCAATCAGCGCGCCACGTGGCCCCCTCGTGCAATAATTCATCACCAAAGTGAAACTCTCTCTCCCCACCAAAAGCAGACACTAATTGAAACCATAAATTTGATTTACGGCTCACCACAGGTTGTTTTTTTTTGTCGGATTCCAAAACTCAAAATAACTGGTGTCACCCGTTGCCACGTGTGGTGCAACCACGTGGTCACCGACACAAACGCGCGCGACAACGTTGACTTGAGCAGTAATCGAGCCGGAGAGCGGAGCAGAGATTTGATTAATGTCATGACCTCCATGGACTAGAGTTGGTTCAGGAGGTGGTGAGAGGAAGCTTTTGGATCTGCTGATGACCGGTGAGTAGCAGCTGCTGCCTCAAAACTGTCAGCCGGAACTGGATTCAGGGCGGTTTGATAAATGTCAAAATTGTCAAAATTGTCAAAATTGTCAAAATTGTCAAAATTGTCAAAATTGTCAAAATTGTCAAAATTGTCAAAATTGTCAAAATTGTCAAAATTGTCAAAATTGTCAAAATTGTCAAAATTGTCAAAATTGTCAAAATTGTCAAAATTGTCAAAATTGTCAAAATTGTCAAAATTGTCAAAATTGTCAAAATTGTCAAAATTGTCAAAATTGTCAAAATTGTCAAAATTGTCAAAATTGTCAAAATTGTCAAAATTGTCAAAATTGTCAAAATTGTCAAAATTGTCAAAATTGTCAAAATTGTCAAAATTGTCAAAATTGTCAAAATTGTCAAAATTGTCAAAATTGTCAAAATTGTCAAAATTGTCAAAATTGTCAAAATTGTCAAAATTGTCAAAATTGTCAAAATTGTCAAAATTGTCAAAATTGTCAAAATTGTCAAAATTGTCAAAATTGTCAAAATTGTCAAAATTGTCAAAATTGTCAAAATTGTCAAAATTGTCAAAATTGTCAAAATTGTCAAAATTGTCAAAATTGTCAAAATTGTCAAAATTGTCAAAATTGTCAAAATTGTCAAAATTGTCAAAATTGTCAAAATTGTCAAAATTGTCAAAATTGTCAAAATTGTCAAAATTGTCAAAATTGTCAAAATTGTCAAAATTGTCAAAATTGTCAAAATTGTCAAAATTGTCAAAATTGTCAAAATTGTCAAAATTGTCAAAATTGTCAAAATTGTCAAAATTGTCAAAATTGTCAAAATTGTCAAAATTGTCAAAATTGTCAAAATTGTCAAAATTGTCAAAATTGTCAAAATTGTCAAAATTGTCAAAATTGTCAAAATTGTCAAAATTGTCAAAATTGTCAAAATTGTCAAAATTGTCAAAATTGTCAAAATTGTCAAAATTGTCAAAATTGTCAAAATTGTCAAAATTGTCAAAATTGTCAAAATTGTCAAAATTGTCAAAATTGTCAAAATTGTCAAAATTGTCCAAATTGTCCAAATTGTCCAAATTGTCCAAATTGTCCAAATTGTCCAAATTGTCAAAATTGTCAAAATTGTCAAAATTGTCAAAATTGTCAAAATTGTCAAAATTGTCAAAATTGTCAAAATTGTCAAAATTGTCAAAATTGTCAAAATTGTCAAAATTGTCAAAATTGTCAAAATTGTCAAAATTGTCAAAATTGTCAAAATTGTCAAAATTGTCAAAATTGTCAAAATTGTCAAAATTGTCAAAATTGTCAAAATTGTCAAAATTGTCAAAATTGTCAAAATTGTCAAAATTGTCAAAATTGTCAAAATTGTCAAAATTGTCAAAATTGTCAAAATTGTCAAAATTGTCAAAATTGTCAAAATTGTCAAAATTGTCAAAATTGTCAAAATTGTCAAAATTGTCAAAATTGTCAAAATTTTCAAAATTGTCAAAATTGTCAAAATTGTCAAAATTGTCAAAATTGTCAAAATTGTCAAAATTGTCAAAATTTACTGCTTATGCCAAGTTTATTTGCATGGTTAAACTTAAAGCAAACAAAAAAAAATCAGAGATTCCGACAACCCGAGCAGATGGAGATTACTTGTGAATACTTTTTTAATATTGATCAATACTTGACCAAACACATTTTTTGTTAATTATAACAAATTTGTTATCGGTCGTAATGATTTTTGTATATTTAAAAACAGATTTATATCGTTACAAACTGACCAAAACGCTTACAACAGTGTGCATCCAACACGACAATCAAGTGCTCAACCTCCTTCGAGCAAGTGTCACATGTTTCAATGAAAAGGGAGCCCTCACCCCAGCCCTGACTTCAAAAGACCCAACTTGTTATATCGTGTGTATTTGCCGCTTGAAGACACACTTCTCGCTCACCCAGAGTTCAAACGTGGTTCTGGGAACTAATCGTAAAATCGATATCTTCTGCTGCAACAACGCGTACGGCTCAATGTCGCTTCCTTGAATTTTGAGGCAGAATATATGTGTTGAGATCTGGTGAGCCAGCTGGGTGTGTGTGTGTGTGTGTGCGTGGATTAATATTGATATATTCGATATTTAATCAACAGCATGTCATTCTTCATCTCACAACAGCACGTGCTCCGAGTCACTTTACTTCAGCTGCCGTTGCGATAGAGAAGTCCTTTTTCTACAGTGTTGAGCTCGAAGGTCTTGAAGTGAGATTGTGGCAACCTCCTCACCAAACAAGCCGAAGTTGCACTGTCGGAGTGTACGTACACAATTGGTACATGACGATGATGACGACACTCTTCAGAAATGGTTGTACAACCGGCTGAAGAATGTACGATAAACCTCTGACACAACAAGAGCAACGTCGTCGACGTCCATTCGAGAAGCAACACCAGCCGGGCTAAGTCCAATATCGGCACTTCCCACGCCTCACATGGAGTCCTTCCTTTGAGAAGGCCCGGCACGGGAGGTGGGCTACGACTAAGTGGTTGTCATCTTTATTGCTTTTTGAATGACTGAGCTCGATCAAAATTGCTGCCATGTTTGTGGGCAAGAGTTTGCGTCTGAGGATAGCTACCAGAGCCGTAGAGATTGCATCCGGAAGGTTAACCAACTTGGCCTGGCCGTTGAGTGTGGTTGGAATCTGGAGAGTGTAATAAAGTTATGGAAATTTGATACGTTCCGGATTGGGGAGTTTGCCACCTTCAAGGAGGGTGATCATGACAGGGTGCTTTTTTAAAATGTTATCAAACTCAACTACATCAACTACGAAGTCCTTTTTTGTCTTCACCTCAGTCCCACAAAATTAATTCTATTTATTTCCCATCATTTGTTTACAAAATCCACGGGGGCAAACGGACAATATCAAGGTCTTTCAGCGACAGCCTTAACAATGGGAAGGATGACAAATTGACATTTTCCAGGACGTTTTCCAGAAGTGATCTCCTCGAGGATTCTTTGCTCCCCCGCCTCAGAACTTGTCAAGATGGCGAAAAATTGATTGCGAGTGTTTCTCACACGGAACAAAATCCGGTCAGCGGATCCGAAAATTTTTAGCGATGAAATCGAAAACATTAGACGTTTCCGAAATCATGAAAAATGTTTGCACTATCGAAAAAAATGCTTTCAATTTTGAAGCAAAATGTTTGCGAAATCGAAAACATCATGTTTACGGCCCATTTTTTCCTTCGTCTGCCGCAGCCAATGCGTTACGCTGTCAGAATCAGCTGGCGCGCGATTTCCAAATTCAAAACAAACACCAAAAAACTAACCTTGATATGTTTTGGTGAGAATTTGTGTTGAATCGATCACAAGATTGTGGTCCGTATTCATTCAGGCCGGACACTGCGTTGGTTGACGGTTCCGCTATTCCGTGAACGTATGTGAGTTGTGTGTGTGTAAAATTTTCTGAAAGCGGAAAGCTGCTGAATCTCCAACAGGAGTAACGGCCGCGGTCCAGTTCGATACGGCCGATTCCAAGGCCCCAATGGCCAAGCCTGTTGCAGTTTCCAGAAAAATCTGTGAGAATGATTGAATGGAACCGGAAAAGGGATGGGGGAAGCAGAGCCTGGCGGGTTGGACCTGTTCCTCCTGAGCGTAGTTCGGGTAAGTTTTTTTGGCGACTCACCCGGAAATTTCCGGGTGCAAGAACTTTAAATGTTTAAGCAGTTCCAATAACCTTAACTATTTTTGTGCTTTGTAGGAAAATCATCAAGCAACTCGGGATTGCGAACTCCCGCACAGGTGCCTGCCCCACCAAGGACAGTCTCATGAGTACACGCTGTTTACGGTGAATTTGGCCAATAGGTTAGCCACTTGGAGGAACAAGCGGCCTGAGACTGCCGTCGTTTTTAAGCATCCGGAAATGAGTCGCCGACCCCCTCTCCGTTGGACCAGTCCTTGTTGGAAATATCACAAAAGTAAGTAAAACTTTTAGAAACGCAGAAAAGTAAATTGCGCCTAGTAAATTAATAAACTGAAGTTCAGCATCGAGAACGGTCAACCTCGCTAGTTTGACTAGTTCGATTAGATCAACCATGAGGGAAACATGTTTGGGTTGAAAAATTCTTAAGGAGTACTAACGACGGCTTCTTTGTTGATTTTCTGCTTGGCCGGTGCACACCCGCACGATTCAGACTCCTACATGCTATGCGGCGCAAATTTTCTCGCCTTCTCGTTTCAATCGAATCGGGTCACCTCGCAGGAAACCAACAGGGTCAACAAAATGAAGGAGTCAAAAATACAAAAAATACAAAAAAAAATACAAAAATACAAAAATACAAAAATACAAAAATACAAAAATACAAAAATACAAAAATACAAAAATACAAAAATACAAAAATACAAAAATACAAAAATACAAAAATACAAAAATACAAAAATACAAAAATACAAAAATACAAAAATACAAAAATACAAAAATACAAAAATACAAAAATACAAAAATACAAAAATACAAAAATACAAAAATACAAAAATACAAAAATACAAAATACAAAAATACAAAAATACAAAAATACAAAAATACAAAAATACAAAAATACAAAAATACAAAAATACAAAAATACAAAAATACAAAAATACAAAAATACAAAAATACAAAAATACAAAAATACAAAAATACAAAAATACAAAAATACAAAAATACAAAAATACAAAAATACAAAAATACAAAAATACAAAAATACAAAAATACAAAAATACAAAAATACAAAAATACAAAAATACAAAAATACAAAAATACAAAAATACAAAAATAAGATCGGAAGAGCACACGTCTAAAATACAAAAATACAAAATACAAAAATACAAAAATACAAAAATACAAAAATACAAAAATACAAAAATACAAAAATACAAAAATACAAAAATACAAAAATACAAAAATACAAAAATACAAAAATACAAAAATACAAAAATACAAAAATACAAAAATACAAAAATACAAAAATACAAAAATACAAAAATACAAAAATACAAAATACAAAAATACAAAAATACAAAAATACAAAAATACAAAAATACAAAAATACAAAAATACAAAAATACAAAAATACAAAAATACAAAAATACAAAAATACAAAAATACAAAAATACAAAAATACAAAAATACAAAAATACAAAAATACAAAAATACAAAAATACAAAAATACAAAAATACATTTAAAATTACAATTTAAGAAATTAGAATTTTAGAATTTTAGAATTTTAGAATTTTAGAATTTTAGAATTTTAGAATTTTAGAATTTTAGAATTTTAGAATTTTAGAATTTTAGAATTTTAGAATTTTAGAATTTTAGAATTTTAGAATTTTAGAATTTTAGAATTTTAGAATTTTAGAATTTTAGAATTTTAGAATTTTAGAATTTTAGAATTTTAGAATTTTAGAATTTTAGAATTTTAGAATTTTAGAATTTTAGAATTTTAGAATTTTAGAATTTTAGACTTTTAGAATTTTACAATTTTAGAATTTTAGAATTTTAGAATTTTAGAATTTTAGAATTTTAGAATTTTAGAATTTTAGAATTTTAGAATTTTAGAATTTTAGAATTTTAGAATTTTAGAATTTTAGAATTTCAGAATTGTAGAATTTTAGAATTTTAGAATTTTAGAATTTTAGAATTTTAGAATTTAAGAATTTTAGAATTTTAGAATTTTAGAATTTTAGAATTTTAGAATTTTAGAATTTTAGAATTTTAGAATTTTAGAATTTTAGAATTTTAGAATTTTAGAATTTTAGAATTTTAGAATTTTAGAATTTTAGAATTTTAGAATTTTAGAATTTTAGAATTTTAGAATTTTAGAATTTTAGAATTTTAGAATTTTAGAATTTTAAAATCTTAGAATTTTAGAATTTTAGAATTGTAGAATTGTAGAATTGTAGAATTTTAGAATTTTAGAATTTTAGAATTTTAGAATTTTAGAATTTTAGAATTTTAGAATTTTAGAATTTTAGAATTTTAGAATTTTAAATTTTAGAATTTTAGAATTTTAGAATTTTAGAATTTTAGAATTTTAGAATTTTAAATTTTAGAATTTTAGAATTTTAAATTTTAGAATTTTAAATTTTAGATTTTAGAATTTTAGAATTTTTTTAGAATTTTAGAATTTTAGAATTTTAAATTTTAGAATTTTAGAATTTTAAATTTTAGAATTTTAAAATTTAGAATTTTAGAATTTTAGAATTTTAGAATTTTAGAATTTTAGAATTTTAAATTTGAGAATTTGAGAATTTGAGAATTTGAGAATTTGAGAATTTGAGAATTTGAGAATTTGAGAATTTGAGAATTTGAGAATTTGAGAATTTGAGAATTTGAGAATTTGAGAATTGAGAATTTGAGAATTTGAGAATTTGAGAATTTGAGAATGAGAATGAGAATTTGAGAATTTGAGAATTTGAGAATTTGAGAATTTGAGAATTTGAGAATTTGAGAATTTGAGAATTTGAGAATGAGAATTTGAGAATTTGAGAATTTGAGAATTTGAGAATTTGAGAATTTGAGAATTTGAGAATTTGAGAATTTGAGAATTTGAGAATTTGAGAATTTGAGAATTTGAGAATTTGAGAATTTGAGAATTTGAGAATTTGAGAATTTGAGAATTTGAGAATTTGAGAATTTGAGAATTTTAGAATTTTAGAATTTTAGAATTTTAGAATTTTAGAATTTTAGAATTTTAGAATTTTAGAATTTTAGAATTTTAGAATTTTAGAATTTTAGAATTTTAGAATTTTAGAATTTTAGAATTTTAGAATTTTAGAATTTTAAATTTTAGAATTTTAGAATTTTAGAATTTTAGAATTTTAGAATTTTAGAATTTTAGAATTTTAGAATTTTAAATTTTAGAATTTTAGAATTTTAGAATTTTAGAATTTTAGAATTTTAGAATTTTAGAATTTTAGAATTTTAAATTTTAGAATTTTAAATTTTAGAATTTTAGAATTTTAGAATTTTAGAAATTTTAGAATTTTAAATTTTAGAATTTTAGAATTTTAGAATTTTAGAATTTTAGAATTTTAGAATTTTAAATTTTAGAATTTTAGAATTTTAGAATTTTAAATTTTAGAATTTTAGAATTTTAGAATTTTAGAATTTTAAATTTTAGAATTTTAGAATTTTAGAATTTTAGAATTTTAGAATTTTAAATTTTAGAATTTTAGAATTTAAATTTAAGAATTTTAGAATTTTAGAATTTTAGAATTTTAGAATTTTAGAATTTTAAATTTTAGAATTTTAAATTTTAGAATTTTAGAATTTTAAATTTTAGAATTTTAGAATTTTAGAATTTTAGAATTTTAAATTTTAAAATTTGAGAATTTGAGAATTTGAGAATTTGAGAATTTGAGAATTTTAGAATTTTAGAATTTTAGAATTTTAGAATTTGAGAATTTTAGAATTTTAGAATTTGAGAATTTTAGAATTTTAGAATTTTAGAATTTTAGAATTTTAGAATGTTAGAATTTTATAATTTTAGAATTTTAGAATTTCAGAATTTTAGAATTTTAGAATTTTAGAATTTTAGAATTTTAGAATTTTAGAATTTTAGAATTTTAGAATTTTAGAATTTTAGAATTTTAGAATTTTAGAATTTTAGAATTTTAGAATTTTGAGAATTTTTGAGAATTTTGAGACTTTTGAGAATTTTGAGAATTTTGAGAATTTTGAGAATTTTGAGAATTTTGAGAAGTTTTGAGAATTTTGAGAATTTTGAGAATATTTGAGAGTTTTGAGAATTTTTGAGAATTTTGAGAATTTTGAGAATTTTGAGAATTTTGAGAATTTTAGAATTTTGAGAATTTTGAGAATTTTGAGAATTTTGAGAATTTTGAGAATTTTGAGAATTTTGAGAATTTTGAGAATTTTGAGAATTTTGAGAATTTTGAGAATTTTGAGAATTTTGAGAATTTTGAGAATTTTGAGAATTTTGAGAATTTTTGAGAATTTTTGAGAAATTTGGAGATTTTTTGAGAAGTTTTGAGAATTTTTGAGAAGTTTTGAGAATTTTAAAGAGTTTTTGAGAATTTTTACGAATTTTTGAGAATTTTTGAGAATTTTCGAGAATTTTTGAGAATCTTTGAGAATTTTTGAGAATTTTTGAGAATTGTTGAGAAATTTTGATAATTTTTGAGAATTTTTGAAAATTTTTGAGAATGTTTGCAAGTTTTAGAAAATTTTAAAGAATGTTAAAGAATTTTAGAGAGTTTTTGAGAATTTTCAGAGAATTTAAACTGTAAGGTTAAATAGGGCCCGATTCCGTTTTTTCAATAAAAATGTTAGAATTTCAGAGTTCTTTTTTTATTCCAGAAAAGTCGAGGAACGATAATATTGAAATTTAATTTGGTGTTCTCTTTCGCAGTCTACGGCTCGCAATTGCACCGTGAGTTCTGCAAACACCTTCACAGATCCGACTGATGGCCGAGATTCTGAGGACTTGTTCCAGGCAGACGGTCTTCTAGTGGAGGCCACTCCGCTCAAGTCAATTCTCGAGGTGAAGGTCGGCGGTCAACCTCCAGGACGAGGAGAACTTCTGGCGGTACGCGAATCCGCTCAAGGGACGTGCCAGCTCGTTGCGCGACGCTGGAAATCAGCCACATCGACGACCCGAGCACGCTGCACCGGTCTCAGCACCTCTATCCGGGTGGCCCCGCCGCCGACGTCACCGAGCACGAGAAGGACCTGTACAATCATTACCGAAAACATAGTTGCCGCGGTGCAGACCACAAAGACTTTGGCAAGTAAAGCAGCAACGAGTGCAACATGCCAACGGCGGCACCGACGCCCAGCAGTAACCTGCAGCCCCGCGGACATCCAGGACGACCAGAACAGAACAATTGACGACTGATAGAATCAAAATTTCATAGTAAACCACTCACACAATTGCTTTGATTTTGTTTTGAATTATGAATAAATAAATAAAAACATTGAAACCTCTTCTTCTTCTTATTTCCATCCAAAATTTGAAAAGCAACGGTCAATTCAAAACAGTAAATATTGTAGTGGCTGCGTGCTGCGTGCTTTTGGCAGGCATGCGTTACGGCGTTACGTTTGCGATATCGAAAATCACCGTTTGCGATATTGGAAGCAATGCTTCCTGCTGACGGGTGTGAACGGAGGTTTGCGATTGGTAGAGCAAATCGGAAGCAAAGTTTGCGATTCCGCAAACCGGATTTTGTTCCGTGCACCGTGTGTCCTTGAAGTGTGGACCAAACAAGGCCTGAACTGGTCATGCTCCGGCGGCCCTGGCACGAATGAAAAGATAACAATAACAGGCAATGCTACCGGGCGGGCCAAGGACCTTGGGAAACGTGGAAAGTGGGAGTTCGTTCTCTCTCTCTGCCTCCAAGAGGGCTTTCGTAAACACAATTAACCGGAAGGAGTGCTTTATTTCATCGAGAAGTGACGACGACCTATAGACGAGGAGTGGCCACTTGGCCTCGAAGTCCTTGTCGGACATGATTTTCTCTCTTCGGATTACGTCGATGATGAGGCTCGAGACGACCCCCGCTATTGTTCTCCTCTCGATTGGAGACATCTCCGCCCCCCCTTCAGGATGTGTCAAGAGTTCGCAAGTGAAGATTAATCTGCCCCCTTTGTGTTGACGAAAGGCTCCTCTTCACGTGCCAGAGAACGGATTTGATAGGCCAATTGGAGTTCGTTCGAATTGGCTTCCCACGTGACGCACAATTTTTTGAATTAAAAATTCAACTAATTTGGCAACCACGTGCAAAATTGATTTTTGACACGTGCCAGCCATTCTCTGCTACCCACGTGAAATCTTAAAAAAGGAAAATTAATTTTCCCGGATTTTCCAGCTACCCCCCCTAAAACGAGTCAAGAGGTTGACACGCTAAGAAACTTGTAAATCAACTTAATCAACCCCTCGGCCTCGGCTTTGCTGCAAATTACAATTTGATGACGTGGAAGGAAGTGCTTTAGCGCGCGAGAGAGGTGATTGAAAGTGTGTCTTCTTCGTTTTTGTTAGGCGGAAAATTGTCCTGCAAATGCTGACTGCTGTTACCGTTACTGTGGGGGGAAAGCAATTTCGACCCCAAATCCGCCCCAGGGACTTGATTGGGATTTATGGTGTTTTGCGGTGGAAGTGATTAAAAAGAAAGTTGTTTGGTAGTAATTTCTTGTAATTTTTTACATAAAATTTTACTGAAAAAATTGAGGACATTTTTTTTCGAGTGCACTAAAAATTGTAAACATTATTTAAGAAATAGAAATAGAAAATGCCACCAAAAAGTAGAATGACAGTTGTTTTTTTTCTGAAAAAAAAATCATTCAATAAAAGCAGTTTTTTAAATGATCTCATATATATAAAAAACATGACTTCTGGAATTTATTTTAAGAGCAGTCGTAAGCCTTACCCTGAAAGATAGGGCAGTTTCTAAAAAAAATAACAATTTGATGTGAATTATGACCACTTTCAAATTTTCGGAATTTTTTTGATCATTTCTACCAAATTTTTTTCACCGAATGTATACCGACTTGTGCTATAAGCCGAAAAATGGTAATTTGTTCATCTAAAACTTATCCAAAACTGAGATTTTTTTAAAATGATTTTTTTAAGCAATTATGATTTTTAAGAAACTTTTTCGTAAACACTTAATTAAACAGAATTTTTTTTATAGTACAGATTTCAGGATATTTTTTTACATTTTTGTACACAGAAAAAAAACATCATGGTAATATTACATCTGGGAAGGGGTACATCTTTTATGTCAGAAAAAGATGTAATTTTACCTCTGGAAATGTGAATTTTACCACTTTTCTGGTGTAATGTCACTGTTTCAGTTTAAATTGAGGTAAAATCACATCATAAAAGAGGTAATATTCAACCTTAAAAAACTAAAGCTTCCAAATTTACATTTTTTTTTTCTGTGTATGAACAGCTGAGCAAGTGCGGCCGACTTCATGAAATTTTCAAGTTTTATATTTTTTAATTTGTCTTTTTTGTATTTAAGGGGCTTCCTTATCATCAAACCGCATTTTTTAAATCATTTTTTTTGAAAAAATAGGTTGTAATGCTATAATTTTTCTAGAAAGTACCTAGCCTTTTAAGTGGACAAAAAAACAATTTGAAAAAAATTCGTAATTTTTAAAAAAATTAAATCTTAAAAATATTTTTTAAATGTAAAATTAAATTAACAATAAAAAGGAAGTATCATTTTCCCCTTTCCAATCTTTTTAATTAATTTTTTTTTTCATATATTTTCATCTGAAAAAAGGAAAATTTCACAAAAATTTAATTTTAATTTTTAATTTAATTTAATTTTTTATATCAAACAGAAATCCCTTCTCAAGATACAGATCTTGGAGTTGAAGTTTCAGCACCAGCTTCCAAAATTTTTTTGGGATCGACGAACAAGGTTAGTGAAAGGAGAATGGGCAAATTTGGTCCAAGGATGTACACGAACGGGACCAACTTTTTTCGAAAGATCTCGCCGAGACATGAAAAAAAGTCTTCTGGACCAACTCTCTAAACCCCGGGGTTCAAAAGTTACAAGCTGTTGAAGTTTGAGCATTTTGGGTAAAAATGTACGAAAAATCAAATTTTTGCTATTTCTAAAATCATTCATAAAATCTCTGTTTCATTATGGATTTCGATTTTCTTGACTTCATTCGACGCGTATCAGCAAAAACTATGAGTTCTGATATGTCTTAGCATGATTGAAACATGATTTCTCTTGTTTTTATCCGTTTGAACCGTTTGTGCAAGAGGCATCCCATAGAAACAAGTCGAAACTTCAAGGTTTTGAAACCGGGTCCAACCCAGACTGCTTCAGTGAGTATGGAAGGCTTAAGTGCAATGTTGTAACAACTTATTGGGATGGTCTGAGTCATCCGAGAACTCCTTGGAGTTAAGACCGGTGAGTCTACCGCCGTAACAAGCAAGATGTCGGCGGTTTTTGACCACGGATCATACCCACATGGCTTCAGTGAGTATGGTAGACTACTATGCTGATGTGTTGGAGTGTACTGTGTTCTCCCAGGACTCCCTGGAGTTAAGATCTGTGGGTCTACTACCGTAACAAGCAAAATGTCGACCGGTTTTGACAACGGAACATACCCGCATAGCTTCAGTGAGTGTGGTAGACTACTTTGCTAATATGTTAGGATGTCCTGGCTCATCCTAGGACTCCCTGGAGTTATGATCTGTGGAGCAACAGCCGTAACAAGCAGGAGGTCGACGGTTTTTGACCACGGAACATACCCGCATAGCTTCAGTCAGTATGGTAGACTGCTTTGTTAACGTGTTCGGATGTCTCTGGTCATCCTAGGACTCCCTGGAATGGTCCAAAACATCCCAACATAACAGCAATACAGTCTGTCATACACACTGAATCTTTGCGGTTATGATGCGCGGTTAAAAATCATCGACCTTTTTCTTGTTACAGTGACCCAAATATCTAAACTCCAGGGAGTCCTAGGATGACCAGAGACATCCGAACACATTAACAAAGCAGTCTACCATACTTTCTGAAGCTATGCGGGTATGTTCCGTGGTCAAAAACCGTCGACATCTTGCTTGTTACGGTGGTAGACTGGCAGATCATAACTCCATGGAGTTCTTGGATGACCCAGGACATCTCAATACATCTGAAATAGTCTACCATACTCACTGAAGCCATGCGGGTATGATCCGTGGTCAAAAACCGCCGACATCTTGCTTGTTACGACGGTAGACTCACCGGTCTTAACTCCAAGGAGTTCTCGGATGATTAGACCATCCCAATAAGTTGTTACAACATTGCACTGAAGCCTTTCATACTCACTGAAGCAGTCTGGGTCGGATCCGGTTTCAAAACCTTGAAGTTTCGACTTGTTTCTATGGGATGCCTCTTGCACAAACAGTTCAAACGGATAAAAACAAGAGAAATCATGTTTCAATCATGCTAAGACATATCAGAACTCATAGTTTTTGCTGATACGCGTCGAATGAAGTCAAGAAAATCGAAATCCTTAATGAATCAGAGATTTTATGAATGATTTTAGAAATAGCAAAAATTCGATTTTTCGTACATTTTTACCGAAAATGCTCAAACTTCAACAGCTTGTAACTTTTGAACCCCGGGGTTTAGAGAGTTGGTCCAGAAGACTTTTTTTCATGTCTCGGCGAGATCTTTCGAAAAAAGTTGGTCCCGTTCGTGTACATCCTTGGACCAGCTCCCATACAAATTTGCCCATTCTCCTTTCTTCTTTAGTTATAGTGAATATACCCAAAAAGCTTCAGCAAAATTTAAAATAATTTTTCACAAAGTCTTAAAAAATTAAGTAGTCCAAATGAGCAACTCTCTACGAAATCGGGAGCTTTCGACCATTTTTATTTTTAGTATTTTTTTATTTGACTTAAACTTTGTGGGGGCCTTCCCTATGACCAAATAAGCTATTTTGCGTCATTGGTTCACCCATACAAGTCTCCATACAATTTTGGCTGCTTTCCATACAAAAATGGTATGTAAATATTCAAACAGCTGTAACTTTTGAGTGAATTTTCTGATCAATTTGGTGTCTTCGGCAAAGTTGTAGGTATTGTTGAGGACTTTTGAGAAAAAAATAGGTACACGGAAAAAAAAATTGCAGATTTTTTCATCAACTTTTTTTTTACTACAACTCAATTTCCCAAAATACGTATTTTTTGATTTTCGAAATTCGAAATTTGAAATGTTTTAGGGGACAAAAATCCGCAACTTTTGAGCCATAGAGAAACATGATCAAAAATTCTGCCGCCGAGTTATGAATTTATGAAAAAACAGTGATTTTTGGAAAAAATCGAAGTTTCATGAAAAAAACACATTTTTTTCAGAAATTCATAACTCGGCGGCAGATTTTTTGACCATGTTTCTCTATGGCTCAAAAGTTGCAGATTTTCGTCCCCTAAAATATATCAAAAAATCTCAAAAATCAAAAAATACGTATTTTGGGAAATTGAGTTTTAGTGAAAAATAAGTTGATTCAAAAATCAGCTATTTTTTGCCGTTTACCTATTTTTTCTCAAAAGTCCTCAACAATACCTACAACTTTGCCCAAGACACCATATTGATCAGAAAATTCACTCAAAAGTTACAGCTGTTTGAATATTTACATACCATTTTTGTATGGACAGCAGCCAAAATTGTATGGAGACTTGTATGGATGAACCAATCACACAAAATAGTTTATATGGTCATAGGGAAGGCCCCCACAAAGTTTGAGCCAAATAAAAAAATACAAAGAAAATCCATTTCCGGTTTTGGTAGAGAATTGCTCAAATGAGTTTGTTTTTTTTAAACAAGTTTCGAGTTATTGTGGTTTTCTTGCTTATTTATTTTTAAAGATTTCCATTGGGGATCAGGATGTTTTTCATTACAATCACTTATTGTTAATATTTTCACCGTTCTTTTGTAGCAAACCCACTTATATCTCTTCAAAAAAAAATGACAACTTCTAGCTAGAAGCCAAGCAAAATTTGCATTCTGTTTTCCAACAGCAAAAAAAGAAACGCAAACCCGTCACCGTAAGCTGCCGGGCAAAAATGTAAATTTCGATATGGCGAAATTTATGCTCTACGCCCGTTAATTGTCGTCACAAGGCACGCTAGGAAAAAGAAGTGACTTTTCCCACACACACATATACACACCCACATTCCCGTCACGATTATAAATCCTTTTGAATTGATAATGAAATCAAAACAGCACATTTTTAACCTTGAAGCGTTGAAGAATGGATGAGCTTTCCACGTCGTGCCAAAGCCGCGTGTATCATTTTTTTAAATCCCAGCAGAAAATTTCTTTGTGTGTTTTAATTTTCATAATTTATTGACGTATGCTGATTGTTGTTGCACGCTGGCCACCGACGCCACCAACAACCACTCGGTGTGCAAATAGCAAGCGTGGAAAAAATGGTGGTTCGGCCGGAAAAACAACGGAAAAACGACGCACCACCACTACAATATATCTACGAGAGAGAGAGAGAGAAAAAAACGGAGCGAAATGATGAATAATGTTTGCGTTTCGCATTGGAACGTGCTTGTTTTACCGTATTTTCATGTTTGCTGATTCAACAGCAATGGCGGCAACAGGTTCCCTTGCGTGTGAAGAAGGAAAGTTATGGCACTTCTTGGTGGCAATCTGTTGTTGAAATTGGGCGCTTTTGTTTTTGAGAGGGGTGACTTTTCCGTTATCGAAATGAGGTGTAAATTGGAGCAAAAATGTAGTGTTATTGCTTTGCTTCAAGGGTTCATCAATTGAGGACTGACCCCTTCCCTAAATCAACACCCTTCGCAGCCATCTCCCCAAAGCTCCATAATTCATTTACCCCTCGCGGACCAAATAAATTTCCAATCTTTCACGTGTTGTGAAGATTTAAGCTCATCGCGGTCGACAGTCACACCTTTTTCACGCCACTCTCGTGGGGCAACGCGCGAAAAGTTCATCTTTTTTCTGCAGACGCAGACCGTGTGCCATGATTTATGGAGATCCCCTCGGTCGAAAAGTTTGCCCGCTCGCTCTCCAAAGCGGCCTTGTCAATCATAAATTTGGTTGGCGAGAAAGCTCGGTGCGAAAGCTCGCTGCCTCGCGTGACCGTAAGAGTATGCCAAAGTCACCCGGGAAAAGCGTAAATCGTTGACGCGATGAGCATAAATTATGATTTATGGTGCATCGGTAGATGGCTTGGCCGGCGACGAGGTTGCTCTAGATTGGTTTGATAGAGACAACAACCGTGGTCGATTGACCGAAGGACACTTTATCGTCCTTCAGGATTTGGGGGATTTGAAGAACGGAGTCGCAAGAGTCGCGGGTCTGAGTGATGATGACATTAACTGTCAGTGCAGATATCAATCAGTTTTATAAAAAAATAACACCTGCAATTTGATCTTCTTTTATTTTAGATTTTTGAGAATCTCATTAGAACACTTCTTTGCGTGAGAATTGAATAAAAAATCAAATTTTCATCCACTTTAACATTGATTTCAACTTTAAAAACAAACTTAATCCACGTATGTGGTTGATGCCTTCCTCACTTTTTACCATCAATGGGGAATATGAGTGGTTTGGACACATATTTCAGCTATTTTTTTTAGGTCCAGAAAAATAAGTACACAGATATAACTTAAGTTGTCATAACTCGAGACAGGGTACCCAGATTTTCAATTATGTGGACTCGTTGGAAAGATCTCTTGATTACCTAACCAACGATGGGTCGGATGATGGATCCGGACATCGTTTACATCAGTCATGCAATTTGCACGGAACCCGTTCTGCGTTCGTTCTCGTTCTTCAGTGTGAACTGAACCCACAGCGCAGGAGCCATTGGTTTTCGTTCCAAAAACAGAACGTCACTTTTTCGTGCCGTTCTCTTTCAACATTTGGAACGCGTTCTGTGAACCGCCTGTAGCCAAAGGTTCTCCATGGCGACAGTTTGACTTATATTGACAATCAGTAGACTGACTTTCATATAGCTTGGTTAGATCGGTGGTAACATGAAAGTTTGGTAATCAGAGAAAGTGAGTTCGAATCATATTTTGTTGAATTCATTTATTTTATTTGGTGTTTAGTTAAGTAGTGAAACAACTTTTGGACTTAAATTATTATACCATTCAAGGGAAAATCCAGGTAGAGAGGCTATGAAAACTAAGCTAAACGATTTATATTTAAAAATGCATCTGAAGCTTTCAACTAAGAAACAGACGAAACCTTATGACCACCGTGGTTTTGAACAAATTTAAAGCTTTCAAGTTTATGAAAAAAAAAATGATTCGAACTACACAAAAAACAAAAACAAATCATTCGAATTCTCGAACTCACTACCTTTGATTACTACACTTATGTGTTACCACTGAGCTAGCAGGGCTGATATGTCAAGGGGTGATTAAAAGTGAATGAAGTTTAGCTGGTCTACTGAGGTCCCATCAAAGGAAAAAGCTAGAGTTCTGAACTGGGTTCTCCGTTCGTTTCAAAAAAGCCTACTGAACGAACGTTTCTTAGAGACGAGCGTTCGTTCTCAGAGCTGTTATTTTCCGTGTTGCTGTGTGAACTTGAACGAACGGAGAACCCGTTCAAAAGCATGACTGGTTTACATGCATTTAAGTGAGATCCGGCTTCTAAAAAGTACATGAATATCACTTAAGTGGTCATAACTCGAGACAGGGTTGCCAGATCTTCAATTATGTGGACTCGTTGCAAAGGTCTCTTGATTACCTAACCAACGATGGACGGATGATGGTTCCGGACATCGTTTACATACATTTAAGTGAGATCCGGCTTCAAAAAAGTACATAAATATCACTTAAGTGGTCATAACTCGAGACAGGGTTGCCAGATCTTCAATTATGTGGACTCGTTGGAAAGGTCTCTTGATTACCTAACCAACGATGGGTCGGATGATGGATCCGAACATCGTTTACATGCATTTAAGTGAGAGAAATTTTCGATTCTGAGTCGATATGTAGATATGAAGGTGGGTCTTCGAGCTTTTAATAAAAAGTTCATTTTTATAGCAGGATTATAGCCTTACCTCAGTGAGGAAGGCAAAAGGCATTTTTTTTATTTTATGAATAGTGTTTACAATAACTTCGTTCAATTTTGTCTAACAAACATATTTTTTTGTAAATTTCAATAAATAAAATAAATTAAGGCTTTCTTGAAATGTTCATCTTGAATTTTAAATTTTCGAATATTTTTAAAGTGAAGATCGGAATATTTTTCGAAAAAATTGCTGAAATATTGGCATTAGGAAAGGAGTACAAATTAAAAAAATAAGATACTACGAGACACAAAAATCCGCAACATTCAAGCTGTAGAAAGGACCCAACAAAAATGTTTTGTGTATACAGTCTAGACTCAATTATTCGAAGATCGATTATTCGATGGTTTGTATGGGACTTCAGATAAATGTTGTTTCAGTATTTTCACTTTTACATTCTTTTAACATCAAAGTGCGACCCAACTTTAGTCAAATGCAGAAAATAAAAATTGAGATAACAAGCAACAGTCTCAAAATTTGAATGCAAAAAGTTTTTGAAATGCATATTACACTAGTTCAGCTGTTTTGCAATCAATGGTTTTCAAAAAATAATTTGACAAAAAACAAAAAAAAAAAAGGTAAAAACCCAAGTAGCAAGAAAAACATCGCTTTTTATTTTTTTGTTGAACAATTGCTGCACAAGCGTTTTTATACGCTAATTATTGAACAAGCGTCATAACAATTGATAAATTGTTCAAATTTTGATCAAAAAACCATTGTTAAACATGGTTGTGTAACATAAATGCTAAATCTAGCAACGGATTACGAAAAGTTCATTTTGAAGTTTATTCTGACTTAAATGAAACATGCTTGTAGAACTCGGAGAGCAAAATGACGTTTGCAAACATGATGTTTCATTTCAGTTTGCTAAACATGATAACATAGATGAATTGACCTTTGGCTTCGGCTGGGATTTCTCGTAAACAAGTTGTTTATGTGTAGTTTGCCTTCGTGTTTTAAAACCGAGAAAGAACATGTTGACGAAACAAGCACAGATAGTTCTAAAAATAGAAACAGCTTATGTTCAAAGGAAGTTTTAGCAAACTGTTAGTGAACTTGGTAAAAGCTAGATGACCGCAGACTTCTAATTGACGTTTAGGCCTGCTCATCCAATATAACCCCTCGTGGAAAGATGCAGACGCGCGCCCGGACGTGACATTTGGAGTGATCGAGGGTTCGATACTTGCCGTGAGGATTCTTCATCAAAAAGGAAAACTGAAAATGCAGCCACCGGGGGAACCAGCAGCAGAGTAGCAGCAAGCGATGTTGATTAGTACTCAAAAATTGAAAAAAAAATCTCCAAAAGCATAATAATGAAATTGAATGAATTTTTTTTGGTTGATATTTTTATTATTCATCGTATCCCTGTAAAAACTGATAAATCACAAAACTAGTAGTTAAAGTATTGTAAAGTGACATTACTCACAAATAAAGTTTAAAATAAAGAAAAATATATTTAAAGCGAAAACTTGGGACGTATGTTATGAAAAGCCTCTTTAAATTTCTTGTCTGCCACGATATGTTCTTGGACGGTTCTCAAAAGGTTTTCCTAACTTGCTTCTGAATCTTAAAGGCAGGATGTTGTTAAACGGTTCTAACAACGTTCACCTGACCCAATTCAGAATCTTATAGTCAAGAGTTCTTATGACATGTTTAACAAACGTTCTCTATGCAAGGATGATTTGCATTTGCAAAACTAACTTAAACCACGCACATTTCTGACGGATGAAGAGATGTTCAACAACAGAAAAACGTGCGCTTTTTCCAGCGTTCAAGAGTCCTTAGGGACGTTGGGAAAACATAGTAAACGAGTTCAACAAGCAGTTCGGAAATCTCTTGGCGAATATAGTGTGCTACTTGGGAAAAAACTTTTACCGATACGTACCATCGAAAATCTTGAAAAATTCAAAATATTGTTAAATCAAACCAACAATGCTAAAAATAATTCTAATCGCAAGGGAATGCTTTTTAAATTGATTTCAGTTGGTTGCATTTAAATTTCATTGAAATTTTGAAGTTTTTTTTTTAATAATTGTTTTGTTTTGTTTGAACTTTAAATAAAATTTGAACCAGCCTAATAAAAAATAACGCAACGAAAAACAACATTTCTGTGATTACATTATTCGAAGTGAAATTTTTGGATGGCCTTCGGATAAACGAGTCTGGACTGTTTTGTTTTGTTTTTTATAAAAAAATATTTCAGAATACTGACTTTGGCAAATTGATTTTTTGTTAATGTTTTGTTTTGTAGAGGCATAATGAATTTCTTCAACTTATCTGAATTGTTTTCTTGATAAAAAAAATTCCTCGAAATGATACAGATTTTTGAATAATATGTTATTTTCTATGGATGAAAAAATAGCACAACAGTTTATTTTTTAATGGTCACAGCCAAATACAAAAAAAACACAAAAAAGAAATGCTCCAAATCTGCCAAATTATAAAAAAATGGTTCAATTGCTTAGTAGTACTCAATGCAACAAGTTGGATTTGTAACGCGTGCTGAAAAAATCATGCTCTGTAACAAATAAATGCAATATTTTTTTTTCGAAATTTCTTTAAAAACCCTTTGAATTATTTTTTATTGAAAAGCATTTGTTTTCCTGCTTAAAAGTTATCCAAAAGTTAAACTTTTCAGCACAAGAAAGTATTTGAGGACGACAGAAATATTAAATAATAATTTTTTTAATGCGGAGTTTTTGAATTCATTTTTCTTCAACAAGACTATTTGTTCAATTTTTTGCGAATGAAATAAATCCGGTTTATTCAGAGAAGGGTGTTGATAGAAGATTCATTCCAAGGATAAAATTTAAAAAAAGCATAATTTTAATTTTGTTTTGAGAATCATTTAAAATAATAATAAGAAATTATCATAACCCCTTAATGTTTGTTTATTTTACAAAAAAATACCTTTTTCGTACGTGTTTTCAAGTAAAATGTGGTATTTTTATTGAACGGCAAACTTTTCAAACGAAGATTAGGAAAATTGTAATAACTGAATATAAAATATTCAATACCTATCAAAAGATTGGTGTTTATTTTGTCAGTAGTATTTAAAAAACGGTTAAATCAACTGCAATGGAATTCAGAGTAATTCTGGATAAATTATAAATCGCAGGGTAGCTGACAACAAAGAATTCCTCTAAAATAACTTAATTTCAGAACGCGGCATCCTTTGTCTCTTGTCTACGTAAAACTTTTCCTTCTTTTGCACAAATCAAAAAAAAAAAAACATTTCCTCGGAATTCATCACCGCTGCAGCTAATGCCGGCCAAGACCTCCCCGGGGGCAGCTTCGCATTGCCAGCCCACTGACTTTGACGGAAGCTTCCTCAAGGCCAACCAACCAAGTTCTCCAAGTGAACCCCGGACATCTTCCAAGAAGCTTCTACTTCCGACTTGGAGTCATAAAACAAGCCTCACTTTTTCCGGAGGCCAAAATCCCTGCTCCTCAAGCTCGCTTTCGAGCGAAGGAATGACTAATTAAAGCTGCAGGCTGCACACGCGGATTTACTGGGGAACTGATTGCGACGGGGTGGTTTCGGTGGCTGAGAGTCGTTCAATTTTGATTAAAAAGCTGCAGAGGCGTGCGGCGATAAAGAGTCAATTCCGAGAAGTGATAATAAAACGGTTTTTGCCGCTGGCAGGCGTGGAAAAACGGATTGTCTGGTGACACGTGGCCGCCGTTAAAAAAAGGGGGAGTTGATGTGCAATTTTTCAAAGATAATTTCGCACACATATTTGGGGAGGGTTTTAGCTATTTGCGGTCGTAAAGCTTCCGCCAAGGCTCTGAATTTTAATTATTGCCACCACCGGGAGTGGCAATTAAGCCCAGATGGGGCTGCCGCGAGAGATTTGATTTATGGGTCCCAAAAGTGCATTCCCGGAAGAGATTGCGTTGGCCGGGGTTTTTTATTGTTGATTAGCTATCCACCCAAATTGTGGCGAAGCCATTTAGTTGATTACGTTCCTTCCTTCCTTGCTATCTCTCTTTTTTATGGAAATCAAATAAATTTAGCCTGTCATGGGTGCCATACAATTCCGGAAGCCGTTAAAAATTGATTGGAGCATCATTGGGTGGATTAAGCCAAATTGCAAAGTCCGTACAGGCCTAGTTGATTATTGTCAATAAGTTACTCACAGCATTCGTTTGAATTCATGAATATCCCTTCACCAAACTGGACAGTCAGACATACCTGCAATGAAAAGAAAGGAAAATTCGCATGAATAATTTATCGTAGAATTATCTCTTTAAGAGCAACCAGCCCGAAAGCATCAATCTTCCCATCTGCATACATTTTCTTGCCCAACGAAAAACCCCTTTTCAAATCTAAATGTTTTGTTTTCACAGACCACCACTTCAGAAATGATTTAATTCCTGCCCAGACCATAAGGAGCTAATCCCAACCTCCCCCACCCACTTTCAACACCCCCAAAACATCCCCCCTCAACTGGGACAAATTTATTTGCATTATTAATTTGATTTATTGAACATCCTTTCGACTGAATCGAAAGATTCAAGCAGAGAGTCCTCGTTGTGGCTAGCCTTGTACAAAAGAAGCAAAAAAAACGAAACTCTTGACTTATTCACCATCGCCACCCCCACAACCGACCAGTTGATGAGAGAGGCTTGAGGGCCTGCCTTGAAGAAGAAATCGTTTCTATTAGCCATTCATGCGTCTCATTTTCTCCTCGGCTGAACGGGCGATGACTTGGGTTATTTGCTTGAGTTGGTTTGGCTCGAGGAGGGTGGGAGGTGGCTCTTCTAGATCGCAAAAAGTCTAGTAGACCTACGATGTTGAAGGATTCGTCTTTCTTTATTTGCAGGATGACTTTAAAAAAGACGATGATGAGATCGATTGATATTTTGTTTGAAAGCATTGATTTAAAAAATAGTTAACAAAAACTTAGTCTGAAACTTGATACACTTTCAAGACTTATTTTCAAGATTTTGAGAAAAAGGTATCATTTTTTTAAATAAACTTAATTATTTTTGCAATTGGGTAATTCTCCGCCAACTCACACAGCAGTTGCCCCGACCCCTCTTCGATTTGCGTGAAACTTTGTCCTAAGGGGTAACTTTTGTCCCTGACCACGAATCCGAGGTCCGTTTTTTGATATCTCGTGACGGAGGGCGGTACGACCCTTCAATTTTGAACATGCGAAAAAGAGGTATTTTTCAATAATTTGCAGCCTGAAACGGTGATGAGATAGAAATTTGGTGTCAAAGGGACTTTTATGTAAAATTAGACGCCCGATTTGATGGCGTACTCAGAATTCCGAAAAAACGTATTTTTCATCGAAAAAAACACTTAAAAAGTTTTAAAAATTCTCCCATTTTCCATTACTCGACTGTAAAATTTGGAACATGTCATTTTATGGGAAATTTAATGTTCTTTTCGAATCTACATTGACCCAGAAGGGTCATTTTTTCATTTAGAACAAAATTTTTCATTTTAAAATTTCGTGTTTTTTCTAACTTTGCAGGGTTATTTTTTAGAGTGTAACAATATTCTACAAAGTTGTAGAGCAGATAATTACAAAAATTTTGATATGTATACATAAGAGGTTTGCTTATAAACATCACGAGTTATCGCGATTTTACGAAAAAAAGTTTTGAAAAAGTTGGTCGTCATCGATCATGGCCGTTCATGGTCACCCGCAACAGACACGGACGACGAAACAAATAGAAACGCAAAAAGTAACTTTTTCAAAACTTTTTTTTTGTAAAATCGCGATAACTCGTGATGTTTATAAGCAAACCTCTTATGTATAGATATCAAAATTTTTGTAATTGTCTGCTCTACAACTTTGTAGAACATTGTTACACTCTAAAAAATTACCCTGCAAAGTTAGAAAAAACACGAAATTTTAAAATGAAAAATTTTGTTCTAAATGAAAAAATGACCCTTCTGAGTCAATGTAGATTCGAAAAGTACATTAAATTTCCCATAAAATGACATGTTCCAAAAAATGTTACAGTCGAGTAACGGAAAATGGGAGAATTTAAAAAAAATTAGTGTTTTTTTTGATGAAAAATACGTTTTTTCGGAATTCTGAGTACGCCATCAAATCGGGCGTCTAATTTTACATAAAAGTCCCTTTGATACCACATTTCTATCTCATCACCGTTTCAGGCTGCAAATTATTGAAAAACACCTCTTTTTTCGCATGTTCAAAAATGGAAGGGGTCGTACCGCCCCTCCGTCACGAGATATCAAAAAACGGACCTCGGATTCGTGATCAGGGACAAAAGTTACCCCTTAGGACAAAGTTTCACGCAAATCGAAGAGGGGTCGGGGCAACTTTTCCCGATTTCGTGTGAGTTGGTAGAGAATTACCCCAATTCGTTTTACCATGCACAGAAAAAAATAATGTAAATTTGGAAGCTTTAATTTTGGAAGGTTGAATATTACCTCTTTTATGATGTAATTTTACCTCAATTTAGACTGAAAAAGTGACATTACAACAGAAAAGTGGTAAAATTACACATTTCCAGAGGTAAAATTACACCTTTTTTCTGACATAAAAGATGTACCCCTTCCCAGATGTAATATTACCATGATTTTTTTTTCTGTGTGTATCAGTTTTTTTCAGTGTAGTCCTTATCCATACCTACAACTTTGCCAAAGACACCAAATCGATCAAAAAATTCCTTCAAAAGATACAGATTTTTTAATTTTCATATATCATTTTTGTATGGACAGCTGCCAAATTTTTATGGACGAACTAATTATGCAAAATGGCTTCTTTGGGCATATCAAAGGCACCAAAAAAGTTTCAGCAAGGTTGAAAAATACAAAGAAAAAATCGAATGGCTGAAATTTCAGAGAATTGCTCACAAAGTTCATCAAAATAAAAAAATATGGAAATTTAATCATGAATAAACATATTATAAAAAATGTAGCCAATATGTTTTAAAACATTATATATTTCAATTACTAAAAATGATAGCTGAAGTTACAAATTTAGCAAAATAGCACTTTTAAAGAATAGTAAGAGATAATAATTGAATACAAATAATTACTCAAGAAAATCAAATTGAATTGTATACTCTCGAAACCCTACATTCAATGCAAAAAGGAATTCAAATCTTTTCTCTTTGCTTGAAATTAATATCAATATTTGCAGCCAACAAAGAGTGAAACACCTGTGTTTCGAAGCAATCCCTGCTGGTTAAGGTCTCGAAGCATTTTGTAAGTGCCGTGTGAATTTCACGCACACGTCCGCACCTCTCAAGAGGGGTGGGAAGAGAGCTTTCCGCAGAAGAGGAGCCCAGAGTAATTAGATTTATTAAAACAAACAGCTGAACATGGTGATCCGGGCTCGTTTGAAGATGCTCTAGGCCTTAAGGGGGGGGGGGGGGGGTGGTTTGCGGGAGGGGAAGATTGTTTCCAATATTAATTAAAATGTATCGGGTGCAACACATTCCCCCGTCCCAAGCTCGGCAGACAAGGGTTAAAGTGGGATTTAATTGAAAGATATTGGCATTTGGAGAACACGCCGCTGGAATTATGATAAATTCTTCAGCAAAACAGCTATTGTGTTGCTTCCCAGAATCCCAGGTCATTGAAATTTCTAATAAATGATCGTAATTTGAAGCTCTCGTGTCCGCAGAAAAGACCGCACAGAATTTCATAACTGGGTGGTTCCGATTGGCCTTGTCCTAGGCCACAGTGACAAAAGCGCCCCTCGGGGTTTAATTTCGCTTGCTCGTAGAATTTCATCACCACCGTCATTCCGGGGCAGCTTCACGTGCAATAATTACCAGGTATTCCACCGATCTCCCGGTATTCTCATCAATCACCATCGCGACCAACGCACCGCCATCAGAGCTGGACTCTAATTATTGATTCAAAATTAATCTATTTTAATTTTCAATCAATCCCGGGTGCGTTGCCACCCACCAGCACCACCCTGCTAGGTTCGATGGCCTTCACCCGGGACGCACCGGAATCGATCCGGGATGCTCCTCGTCTCGTTGATGGGTTTTCCAAAATTGGAGAAAATGATAGGGCTGTGCACAACAAGGATTATGGCCCAGGTATCCAGGGAGAGGACAAAAAGGTTTGCACTGTCGAAAAAGAAGACTCAATTTTGAACACATGAAATACTCAAGAAGACTGCATTGTGGTTTTCACTGTGTAAAGTCCTCTGCTATCAGCTGATAGAGGGAAAGGTGATCCTTCACGTCGATGTTCTCGGAAACGTTCCAGCGAAAGACTGGAGTTCTCCGGGTGGTCACCGGGAGAAGCTTTCCGGTGGTTTGGCATAGAGATTGAAATGTGCATATTAGATACGCAGCTACCGCTGCGCCCAACCTTCCAACCTGTAGAAGGTGAGGTTTCTGGCCAGGAACAGATTTCCGGCGTAGATAATACGTGGATTAGAATATTATGCGAATTTGTAGTTTCTGGGGCGAACGAAACTTCTGTCCAGTTTTAGAAGGGGAGATAATGTTTCGATGGGGCGTCCGGATTGTTCAGCGTTATTAAACCGAGTTGAATTAATTGCAAATGTCTCAGGTGGTTGGGCCTCCCTACCCCCTTGTGTCTGCAGAGATGACGTGACCAATGGATCAAGTCCAGAGTTGGACAATAGTTGTCGAGATTTTGCAATCAGATAGCTTCATTTCGTGGAAGTACGGATTCAGCATCTGTTGGATAATATCTATTCTATTAAAGTTTTGAGATCAATCTTGAATTGGGTAATTCTCTACCAACTCACACGAAATCGGGAAAAGTTGCTCCGACCCCTCTTCAATTTGCGTGAAACATTGTCCTAAGGGGTAACTTTTGTCCCTGATCACGAATCCGAGGTCCGTTTTTTTATATCTCGTGACGGAGGGGCGGTACGACCCCTTTCATTTTGGAGCATGCGAAAAATGAGGTGTTTTTTTAATAATTTGCAGCCTGAAACGGTGATGAGATAGAAATTTGGTGTCAAAGGGACTTTTATGTAAAATTGGACGCCCAATTTGATGGCGTACTCAGAATTCCGAAAAAAACGTATTTTTCATCGAAAAAACACTTAAATAGTTTTAAGAACTTTGCCATTTTCCGTTACTCGAACAACATTTTTCATTTTAAAATTTCATGTTTTTTCTTACTTTGCAGGATTCTTTTAAGAGTGTAACAGTGTTCTACAAAGTTGTAGAGCAGACAATCACAAAAAAAATGATATAGAAGAATAAGAGGATTGCTTATAAACATCACGAGATATCGCGATAATTAAGTATTATCGAGACTTATTTAAAGGTTTAACTACAAATTTCAAAGAATAGTCGGTTTCCTCTTTTTCAAACCGATTTTAAAAGTTTACATGATGGAACCTTGAAAAATTTGAAGATACATACTTTGATTTTTTTTGTGACATTAAAAACCGGACAATACCAAATACCACAATTTTTAACCTTTTCGAATTTATTATTCAGAGATAGTCACGAAATCGGTTACCCCTAAAAAAAAGTTTCACGAAAATCGGATGGGGGTCGCCTGAGTTGGAGAATAATGACAAACAGGTTAAAAATTAAATCACCAATACAAAATCAATGTTAGGTGTTAACAACTTGAAAACGGTGCACAACATAAAAATGTTTATACTTTTCGATAAAAAAAAAACTTGATTTAAAATCTAGAAATTAAGTTTAAAAAAAATCAACATTTCAAAAAAATAACTAAAAATTGGCAACATTACCAAATTAATTTTGACCAACTTGTATCAAAGCTCAAAATATGGCATTTTTCGTATTCTAAAACACATGCAAAAATGAGAAAACTAAAATATTGTGAAAATTCCACATTCCTGAGAGAATTGATCACCAAGATTCAAAATTTGGCAACACTGCCAAGTCAACTAAAACAAAAGAAAACAATTCGACGTCGTCGTGCTATCTTGTCGCACCCGCTATTTTGACGTTCCGAGAAAAACGCGTTTTAATGCTTGACCTTGAATATTCAAAAACGAGAGCACGCAATGTAAACAATAACAAACACGTTTTGTTTTGCTGACCATTCTGTGCATTGTCCCAAAGTTTGGTTGAAGTTGGTTGCTGGAGTCCCGAGTTATATGTAATTACAAATGTTTACGGTAGTCTAGCTTGTACGTGCGACAAACGCATCCTGACTTTCCTGGCCTGAAATCCCTTTGGCCTTTTGTCGCACTTACATCAATTTTCATGGAGTGACTAGATAGCACGACAAGATTGAAACTACTTTCATATGTAAAGTGACAAAAATGCACGGAGTTTTTTCGATTTTTGTTGAATATCTCAGGATTGAAATCGAATTTTGGGGATCTGTGAAGGTCAAAAGGTGAGGCATTGTGAGCTGCACAAAATGGCGTTCTTAACTCAATTTGGCCCAAAATGCACGTACGACAAGTTAGCACGATGGCGACGAATTCAAAATCTGACGCTTCCATGATTTTCAATTTACCTGATGATTTTAAAATGCAAAAAAGGATTTTAAGCTTTTAAAATTTTTAATGTTTTAAATAAATGAAAAAAATTAGGATATACATTTTTTGCAAAAGAATTTCGGGGCTGTTATATGCTGGGAAAACGATTAATTTAAAAAGCAATTAAAAAAAAGATTGTTTATTTGAAGGTTTTCCAACAAATGTAATCTCAATAATATGAAATAATAAAAGCATAATTTTCAAAATACTGCGATAAAAAAGTTTAACAAAATATTCAAGACTGCAGTAATGCTCCCACTTTAACATTGCAAAAATATTAAAATGCATAAAAGAGTACAATTTGAGGTTTGTATCCAATTTGCGGAGAAGAGTTATAAAATTATATAAATACATATCTGAAAATCACTAAATTTTACTGAAAATGCAAAATAAAATTTGCAATCGTCTTCTTGCGTTTATTTAAATTTTTTTTTCTTGAATATGTTGTAGGGGGAAAGGAATAGGTGGTAGAAAATTAAAAAAAGTGTAATAAATGTTTTATTTTGTAAAACATTTGAATTTATTTTTTAAATGGAAAAAATTGCTAATCAATCTTTATTCCCTTAAAATAACTGATTTTATTAAAATTTAAAATTTAAAAAATCCGGGACCGTGGTGTAGGGGTAAGCGTGGTTGCCTCACACCCAGTCGGCCTGGGTTCGATCCCAGAAGGTCCCGGTGGCAAATTTTGAGACGAGATTTGTCTGATCACGCCTTCCGTCGGATGGGGAAGTAAATGTTGGCCTCGGTCTAACCTAGAGGTGTTAGGTCGTTAGCTCAGTCCAGGTGTAGGAGTCGTCTCCCTGGGTCCTGCCTCGGTGGATTCGCTGGTAGACAGTTGGACTAACAATCCAAAGGTAATCAGTTCGAATCCCGGGGTGGATGGAAGCTAAGGTGTATAAAGAGGTTTGCAATTGCCTCAACAATCAAGCCTTCGGACACCTAGTTTCGAGTAGAAATCTCGCAATCGAGAACGCCAAGGCAAAGCTGTAGAGCAAATAATTTGATTTGATTTTTTTAAATCATTAAAAATTGGCACCTTTCAAATCAATATCATTCAAGTGACGAATGATCATTCTAGGTTAAAGTCACGTAAATCGAATAATCAACAACATTATTATTCTTTCTTTAAATCTTTTGATGATGGTGTTAAATTATATATTAAAAACTTACTTCTACGCTTTTTTTTTTTTTGAAACATGAATTGATATGAAAACTTAAAAATATCCATTTATGAAATTCAAACATTATTGTTCATTGAAAAAAGCTTAAAAATGATAAAAAACATAAATAAAAACATCCAAGAATCGTTGAAGTTTTTCTGGAATGATACTAATTGGATTCAACTGAATTTGGTTTCCCATTGTAAATTTATGTTTCAAATTTATGGCTCCGCTACCAAGAACTCATTCGATAAAAACTAACTAGTTAGTGTTTGCTACGAATATACCAGCTAATTGGATTATGTATAAATTCAATTTCACAAAACATCTATTCAGTCGGTGCAAACTTATTTTACTGGCGACAACACAAAAATCAAATTGAATTCCACGAAGGTTGAAGAAATCAATACTCAAAAGATCAAATTATTCCGGGTAAAAAATACTGCAAAATCAAAATCAAATCCCGGAGAAGGCTAACTCTCCCCCCAATTCTTCCCATGCTGTCCCATCCCGGATTTGTTGAGCCCCGCCGGACATGACACGTGATTTGCTGGAAAATGTCCAACTCCAACGGTCACCCCCGTAGTTGATTCAGAGGATTTAGAGCCCTCGTCGACAAGGACTCGGAAAATTCCGCTGCGAAATGTTTCAGCAACTTGTTTACAAGGTTCGCTTTCTCCCATTTTGCTTGGGCAGGTCCCTCCCCCCCCTCCCCCCTACCAGATTTGTTGAAGGGAGGAGTATTTGTGCCGGGATTTTCCCCGGAATCCAAAACACGCTGCAGCGTAAAACTTGCTCGTTAGCGTTTGGTTCGGATTAAACCCCTTCTCACCACGACTTTTCCCCCCAAACAGAGCTGGCGATTTTCCGTTTGAGTGAAATGAATGTTTTAGTTGTGCAACTGTCCCGCTCCCACTCAGGTTCACGTGGAAATCTGTACGCACAATTGATGATCCGGCTGAGCGAAAGGGGATTTTCGGTAGATAATACTCTAAAAACAGTTGTTCTCTGAAAGCTGCAGGAGAACTGCAGCAAAAAAAAAAAATGGATTGATGCTTTGTGTGATTGGATTTGGGCGCCTCGGCAACTGGGAAATGAATTTATTTGACTGCGAATTTTGTTTGGATTCGGATTCGTGAAATTGTGCGAATGGATTAAAAAATAACAGGATTTTACCGATTGAATAGTTGTTAAACTTTTAATTAAAGTAGCCAAAAAAGAAGCTTTTCCTTTAAAACAAACACAGCATTTTCCAGTGAGTTTTCCGCGAAGTCCAACAACCAAACCATTTCCCAAATCCTCTCAATCATCATCGCCAACGACACATTCGTGGGGAACTTTCCACGAAAAGAAGCTTTTTTTTTTGCGTGAGGAAGTGAGGTGCGATATCGATCTGCGGTACGTCACCATCGTCCAATATCAAAGCGAATAATTTCATTTTCCGGTCCCCTTCGAAACGGAACCGGTAGTCGGATCAACTAGTGCCGGTTTTTTGTGTTCCTTCCACTTTCCAATTGAAAATTGTCCGCCAAAAACGTGGACCACACTGGCCGGTGGAGTGGCAAATAAATTAAAAGTGCCATCAACTAGGCCTTCGACCGTCGGCGTTGCCGAGTGGTCCTGGTCCGCTTTGGTGAGGTGTTCAAACAAAGACGGACTTATGGACACCCGCGGAGTCAGAGACTGTTGCTTGCTAGGCCTCTATTGGGGGATTTTCCGAGGTCTTCAAACGAATGGTGTTGGACTGATGTGTGGACCAGGGGTTTCAAAGCATATTCAAAATGTCATTTGGAGCTGATTTGGTCGTATCGTAAAACGTTTTAATTTGTGATATCTATCTTTGAAAACTTGATATGCAAATATAACGAACCATGAACCCTTATTTAAAGTTATTGATCTCAGCTCTGGTCCAGGTCGAGAGTAAACAATAAATAAACAAAATATTCAAGTTTTAAGCATGATTTTCAAAAAATTATAAATAAACAAAGTGTCACTAGATTCACAAAACAAAAGTTTTGCTAGTCTCACAAATTTAAAAAAAATATAAATCTTTGAAAATATTTTTCCCAAGGTTTTACGTCTTTTATCGATCTTTTATCCCAAAATTAAAAACTTGTGAAAAGCTTAATTTGATTCAAGATGTATAAACAGACATGTACAACATATTTTTTGTCCTAGTAAACTAAAACCTCAATCATCTCAAAACATCATTTTTGTTGACATTCTTTAGGAATTTGTCACCAATATTTATTAAAATCACAGAGGAAAATTTGTAGCTTAAATTCACTAATATGCTAGCTTTTTAAATTCATAAAATATTTAATGTAATCATTGATATTATGCTATAAAAAATCTGACAATTAAAACATATTGTAGAAATGACTACACTTTTGTCTGTTTTCATTTGCTGTCTAATCGGTTCAAACCAAAAATTAATTTTTACTCAATATAACTACTCAGAGGCTACAGTTCGGAAAAGGCCCTGAATTACTTAAGTGAAATATATTGTAATAGCAAAATTTATTTTAATTCTTGAATTTCAGCGAACATGTTTTGAAATTATTTTCAATACCTTAAAAATCACCTTCTTGTTCCCTATGAAGTATATAAATGTTAATTTTTCAACAATATTATAATTATTTTCTGTTTCTGTAAAAATTAAAATACATTTTTAAACACTTTTTTCTTTCAAACGGCATTGAAATTCCATTTTTTAGATTTAGCATAATTTTCTTTTCCCAAAAAAATCTACAAAATAGCTTCACGATTCACGAAACTTGGAAGAAAATCATTTAAAACTCATTCTATTTATCAATTGTTCTTGTAGTACACAGTTCAGTGAAATAAATAAAAAATAGCTTTACAATAAAAACTCATTCTTGACCTTGAAAGAGGTGAGGTTAGAAATTGAAAATACGGAGGATGTTCTTTGTATTTGGCTCAAACTTTGTGGGAGCCTCCCGAATGCATGATTTTTTAACCTATTCAAATATCAGGCCAGATTTTTTTATTTATTACAATTGAAACCAGCCAGATTCTATCAATGTTCAATATTCATTACAAGGCGTAATTTATGCAACTAATTGTCCAATTTTGAATGTTTCAAAACCAAAATTAAAAATAATTATTGAACCAATACGGGAAAAAAACAAAATATAAGAATTGGACAAAGATGAACTTTAAAAAAAAATCGAAAAATTTACTTATTTAATCATAAATTGGGATTAAAATGTACATATCTCAAAAATGGTATATTTTATCAAAATCATTGCAAAATACTATTCGATTGCAAATTCAATTCAACTTAAAAAATGGCTGTCGCATTTTTGAGATATTTATTTTTTATTTTTTAACTTGTGACATAAATATATTCAGTATTCTGGCTGGTACAAATATTTTTAAAAGTTTTTGTTACCCCCCCCCCTTCAAAATTGGGCCGAAAAATCAGGGGGCAAAAAAATATTTTTACAATAAACTTCAAAATTTCAATGAAAATTCAAGTGCAACCAGCTGAAATCAAATTAAAATACATTCTCCTGCGTTTGAAATAATTTTTAGCATGTTTGGGTTTATTAAAAAATCTTAAGATTTTTTGAAAATTTTCGATGCAAAATCCTTTTTTTTCGATTCAATTTTTGTTTTTTTCAGATCGTAGATTTTTTGAAAACTAATGATTGCAAAACAACTGAACTAGTGTAAAATGCATTTTAAAACACTTTTTTCATTTAAATGTGAAGACTTTGGCTTGTTATTTAAATTTTTATATTTTTATTTTTGCCCCCTTGACCTAGGCCTGGGCCGAGGGACAAAAACTTTTTTAAATATTTGCATCGGCCTTATCTATAGTTCAAAAGCTGCGGGGTTTGCCACCTTAAACTTATCGAAATTTCAAAAATAAAAAATACGAATTACATGAAACTATTTTTTTGGAAAAAATATGTGGGTAATTCTCCGCCAACTCACACAGCAGTTGCCCCGACCCCTCTTCGATTTGCGTGAAACTTTGTCCTAAGGGGTAACTTTTGTCCCTGATCACGAATCCGAGGTCCGTTTTTTGATATCTCGTGACGGAGGGCGGTACGACCCCTTCCATTTTGAACATGTGAAAAAGAGGTGTTTTTCAATAATTTGCAGCCTGAAACGGTGATGAGATAGAAATTTGGTGTCAAAGGGACTTTTATGTAAAATTAGACGCCCGATTTGATGGCGTACTCAGAATTCCGGAAAAACGTATTTTTCATCGAAAAAAACACTAAAAAAACTTTAAAAATTCTCCAATTTTCCGTTACTTGACTGTAATTTTTTTTGGAATATGTCATTTTATGGGAAATTTAATGTACTTTTCGAATCTTCATTGTCCCAGAAGGGTCATTATTTTGTTTAGAACAAAGTTTTTCATTTTAAAATTTCGTGTTTTTTCTAACTTTGCCGGGTTATTTTTTAGAGTGTAACAATGTTCCACAAAGTTGTAGAGCAGACAATTACAAAAATTTCAATATATAGACATAAGGGGTTTGCTTATAAACATCACGAGTTATCGCGATTTTACGAAAAAAAGTTTTGAAAAAGTTGGTCGTCATCGATCATGGCCATTCATGGTCACCCGCGACAGACACGGACGACGAAACAAAGAAGAAACGCGAAAAGTAACTTTTTCAAAACTTTTTTTCGTAAAATCGCGATAACTCGTGATGTTTATAAGCAAACCCTTATGTCTATATATTAAAATTTTGTAATTGTCTGCTCTACAACTTTGTAGAATATTGTTAGACTCTAAAAATAACCCTGCAAAGTTAGAAAAACACGAAATTTTAAAATGAAAATTTTGTTCTAAATGAAAAAATGACCCTTCTGGGACAATGTAGATTCGAAAAGTACATTAAATTTCCCATAAAATGCCATGTTCCAAAATTTTTACAGTCGAGTAACGGAGAATGGGAGAATTTTAAAACTTTTTAGTGTTTTTTCGATGAAAATACGTTTTTTCGAATTCTGAGTACGCCATCAAATCGGGCGTCTAATTTTACATAAAAGTCCCTTTGACACCAAATTTCTATCTCATCACCGTTTCAGGCTGCAAATAGTTGAAAAACACCTCTTTTTCGCATGTTCAAAAATGGAAGGGTCGTACCGCCCCTCCGTCACGAGATATCAAAAAACGGACCTCGGTTTCGTGATCAGGGACAAAAGTTACCCCTAAGGACAAAGTTTCACGCAAATCGAAGAGGGGTCGGGGCAACTTTTCCCGATTTCGTGTGAGTTGGTAGAGAATGTTTATTTTAAAACGTGAAAAATCTGTTGACCATTTTCCATTAAAAGTCCTAATCAAATTCAATTCTACAACAAAAAAAAAAAATATTGACCGGCTGCTAAAAATCTATCGGTAAACCAATGACACAAAATGGATTCTTTGGTCAAAGAAAAATAAGCTCCCACTATATTTGATCCTAAAAAAAATGC
This sequence comes from Culex quinquefasciatus, assembly GCF_015732765.1. Classification (NCBI taxonomy): domain Eukaryota; kingdom Metazoa; phylum Arthropoda; class Insecta; order Diptera; family Culicidae; genus Culex; species Culex quinquefasciatus. Next base: position 213,810,989 of record NC_051862.1, on the reverse strand, counting down.
ACAAAATCGATTTATAGTTCTTGCATATTTGCTGTAAATAATGTGAGAATAATTCCTTTGTTTTTATAGGGAGTACAATTTTCCCGGATTTTGAATTTTCCGGAAAACGGGAAAAATATTTTTGAAATCTCGCGAAATTATTAAAATATTCATCAGAGGCGACTCGTGCCTGAATGAAGTACCTGTTCAATGTTAAAAAATATTTTTAAAGCTTTTTTCTTTCCAATGGCTTTTATTTTTACGTTTTATTATTTTTATACTATTATAATTTTCTGTTTATGCAAATAATTAATTAAAATTATGATTAAGACTTTTTTTTATCTCGTTAAAATGTATTTTTAAGACTTAATCATTAGCGTGGGAATGTGGAAAAATAGAGCAATCGCTCTGCCATCCTTATCGAAACTCAAGGGAAGTTATTTAATATTATACTGAATTTTAAAACTATTTATCAGGATGTTGGAAAAAATACCACATCCTTAACAAAAGAAAACTGTTTGTTGGGCTTTTGTAAGCTCAGCTAATATTGAGCTAACTCGGTTTAAAAATTAAATTGACATTTTGCTCTATACTTTTTAGAACCAGGTCGTATCGCTTTTAAACCTTTGTCTAATTTTTAGAGAATTGAATTGAAGGGCTTTTAATGTTAAAAACAAAACTATATTGACATGAATCCGATATTTGTTTTTAGCATCAGTGAATAAAAGTTTTCAGAACAAATTCATGCTACAATATATGATAATAATATATTCAACTAGAGTGAACCGGGACTACAATCTGAACACAGTCGTTTTTGGAACATTTAATGGCATCAAACCGAAAAATAAAATAACGATCATGGTTGAATCTACTGTCATATTTCTTCTCATGTGTCCCGATTCTGGAAAAAGCACAGTACTTTTTTGTTTAATTCAATCTATCAATCACACTATCTTAACATTACATCACTTTCCAGTAGAACAAGAATCCACTAGTAACCAAGAAGATCGAAGAGGTTCAACGCGCGCAGTTGAACATTCCAGTTTTAAAACAAGCCATCACCAGTCTGCGCAAAACAGCCTGATGCCTAAAAGTGCGCCAAATATAGAGCAATATCTGTGGTGCTCTCGCGCTCTCTCATTTATTCATGCTCTCAACGTGCTGTCAACCGCTGGCTTGTTTACCTTTTGCATGCAGCTCCCTGGAGAGCTGAGCGAGCTAAGTCGGCTGGGGCCTGGGGGTGGCATTTCGCTCTCTCCCAAAAATGCTGTCAGTTCACGCTCTCAGATTGAACCTGATTTACCAACACATCGATACTGCCGCTGCGTATGAATAGGAAGCTCTTTACATGTGTTGATTTTTTTCTGTATGGAGATTTTTTCCCCGACGTTCAAAGGGTCGGTGTTGAACGCGACGAGCATTTGCGCGTGGCCCGCTAGACTGGCTCGCTTTAGTATTGGTGGGTTGTAAAGAGAGGTAAAGAGTAAAGGGTGGCGGGCCAAAGCTTTTCGGTGCATGCAGCGCTGCTGAACATAGGGCGTTGATTTTGTTAACGTAAACAAAAATTGTAATGAACAATTATTGCATGTTGCTGGTTTTAAAAGCACCTTGGTACTTAAATAAAAAAAAATATCCGCTTGAAATCGGCTACCTGTTCAATGAACAGGTTGAACAGGTGGACGAGTCGCCTCTGATATTCATAATATCTATTATATCATCATATTTGCTATGATTTTCAAGCTTATAATCATAGAATAAGCTCTATAAAATCAATTGATGATAATCTATGCTTTATTCTAAACGTAGACGACATGTTTTTAATTAGCTTTAACAAATTTAAATAGTAGTTTATGCAACAAGTTGCAAAAAGAGCATTTTTTCAGCACGAGTCGTACATTTATCCAACGAGGTTCACCGAGTTGGAGAAATATGAAGAGAGCTGAAAAATTCAAGTTTTGCAACAAGTTCCGTACAACATTTTTTGCAATTCCGAAAAACACCCATTAAGTGAAATTTTAAGTAAAATTTTCATGTATTTTGTCAATAAATCGTTTAAATCTAAAAAATGTTGAAAAGTGTTACTTTTCGAAACAAGTGCTGAAAAGTTAAACTTATCAGCACCCATTTCAGTGCTGAAAAGTAGAACTTTTCAGCATTTGTTGTGAAAAGTGTTGCTATTCGATTCTGTTATTTTTGGCACAGAAAAGTAGGCTTTTTCGTCGTTCAAGAATGACAGGAAAAGTAAGTAGTTTCACGACGGAATTGCAAAAATGCATTTTATGTGTTCATTTTTATGCTTTGGATTGTAAATAAACTACAATTTATAAATCCAATAAGATTCAAAATAAAAAAAGTCTTCTATAAATATTTTTCTTTTATTTACTTTTTAAATGAAATGACTAGAAAACTTAAAAAATTGTTTCAAAATTTCAAAAAAATCAACATGCGTTAACAAGTAAAATGACACCAGTCAATGTTAAAAAAAATTAGATAAGTTTTAAACTTCTTGTTTTAAATGAAACATATTTAACAAATTAATTTTAAAAGTTACAACCGCCACCTGGTGAAAATCGAAACTACAGTCTAAAAAGGCACAGGAGATTTTTAAGGAATAAATTTGGAAATCTGTTGTCTAATTGTTTTGTTTTGTTCCTGTTTTAAACGAAGTCTTTATGCAAAAAATAGGTGGAATAGTCTTAATTCGTTGCATTTGTCCGAGATGCCGGTGTTTGATTTAACCCTTGAAGGCCTGAACTTTCGAAAAAATATTTTTTTAGTTAGTGTTGGGAAAATGATCCTGAGGACCATACGAAAATTATAGACTACTTTTGAAAATTTTAATTTTTGGTCATATATGACCCATCAGGCCGGAAAAGGTTAAAATAATTGGTAATATCATTTATATTTTTTTCATTTTTAAATCATAAATATACGAAAATATAATACCTAGCATTTAAAAAATATTTTGCGTATTTTGCGGATCCGAAAACTAAAATTTTGACATTTTTATAATTCTTATCGATTACTTTGTAAAAAAAGCAAAGCAATCCACTATAACGACTCCCGGGTCTTTAGTGGGTTCTATTGCAAGTTTCTGCACATTTCTAGGCGTCCGAAGGTTATGTGTGATGAGTCACCCTAAACTTTGTATTCAACTGTAAATCTTTTTCATACATCCAAATCAGAATTTCCAGACCAATGTTTGTTATTTTGTTCAATTTAGGGAATTCGCGGTTTTTGAAATATCCGCGATTTTTGAAAAATCCCTCGAATTCCCGGAAAAAAAAATCATTGCAAAAATTATAAATTGTCATTATTTGTTTTGCTGATGCTCGCAACATCCCAAGCAAAGAAATTTTTCATTTTTATCAAGTTGTTTCAAAAATATTTTGAAAATCATCACAGTAAACAGTCTATGACAGCCCTGCTAGCTAACAAAGCTTTACAGAAGCTTTTCCTCACATTCACGATGCCCAGCAGCGACTTGTAGTTTTGATTGCTTTAGAAGCGATCCAACTTTGCAAAGTGTGTTTGTACAGTCAAATTTGGGCGTAACTGGTGCCAAATGGTCGAACGTTGTTTAACGCCAATTTAAGCTAAATAAACAGCAACAACTTTAAATTGAGTAGAGAAATAGTTATTGTTTTCTTTTTATATTTGCATTTTTCACAAATGTCTTAGTTTATTTCTAATAGATGAATGCATTTATCAATTTTACTCGCATAAATTTCAATTTAAGCCCTCTTACACTGGTCACAACCTTCGCAGACCTTTTGTTGAATGATTTACGGTGCCTCACCATCTGCTTCTGCAGTGGAGTAAGTAATAAGAAGCAGAAGTAAAAAAAAAAAACGGACACACTCCTGTCCGCCACAAGTGTCACCAGTCCCAGTCCGCAGAAGTTCCACCAGCTGTTGCGCCTTCCACGAAGTGGATTCTTGGCACCAGCACTAATGGGCTCGGGCATCGGGCTTTTCCTTGCAGCAGGGTGAAGTGTCTGAATTTGGACCATAGGAAAAAAATGCGCTTTTGTAGGAAAACATTAGGCCACTTTACCCTTTCCAAGTCCGGCTGACAGGACACGTCCGCTGTCCGCCACCGCCGCCACCTCCGAGAAAGTGAGAGATTTATATTACTTTCCTTCGATTGGGGAATAACTCAATACGCTTCGGAAAAGTTCGATATCCAAGCCTCCCCCCCAAAGGGGGAGCAACGGAATGTGTGACGTACGTGACCGCGTCCAGTGGGACGTCCCCAAGAGAAGGGCAAGGGTCATCAACGAAAGTGGAAAACTGTGCTTGGCAGTTTCGGAACACGATTGGCGGCGATTTGTGTCGAGTTGACTCGACTCCGACTCTCTTCTCTGGGGTGGTGAGGAAGGGTGAATTGAGTAAATCTGAAAAGTTTCTACCGAGAAAACTTTTGCTCAAGCGAGTTTGTACACTGCTGCCCACGGGGGGTAAATTAGTTGAAAAGGGCTTAGCTCGTGGGGTTTGCTAGTGCACGCATCGAGGAATTGGCTTTCGCAATTAGTTTTATCGATTTTATTGAGTTTTGTTTGTCTAGTGTCTGGAATGAAGAGGGAACTTTTGAGTTTTAAATTAAAGAGTGTTTTGGAGTCCCGGTTGTGCGTGAGAGAGGGTCAACTTCTGCTGGATTTTATATTTAGTGGGTAGAGCTTTTTTTGTCTATGTCGAACATTATTGTTTCGGGCCTTATTGACATTTTTAAGGCTCGTGAATTAATTTAAAAGTCAATTATAAAAAGAACAATCAATAATTGATTATTCATTAAACAATCATAAAAGACTGAAGTAAAACAACAATTATAAAAATCATCCTTTTATAATCCAATCCAACTTAGTGTCACTTTTATTAATCCACTTGAATATTATTTGCTTTAAAGATGTGTTAAACTCCAAACAAGTATCGAAAAGTATTAGGTGCTTTTCGAAACAAGTGCTATAAATTTTAGTTCTCAACGATTTAATTTTTTTATACATATCAAGGCTTAAAAAGGCATATTTTCCACTAAATTAAAGGATTTTTTAAAATATGGTACTGAAGCAATAAATTTTAGAATGTAACTACACACATTGCGAGGCAATTTAAAGACAAATCCGATTTGCAATGTAAACTTCAAAGTTTTTTTTAATAAGTCCTTTAAACATATGAAAAACAATAGTTTTTAGGACCTCTTAAAAAACTGTGAGAATTGATCATATTTTTGATTTTTCGAAGTATTTGAAGAAGAAAAAGCAAACTTACAAAATGCATTTCCAAATACTGAAAAAATCTAACATTTTTGGGCTTCAATGTTAAACTGGCGATAATTCGGAAAGATTTGTTTGATTTTTATTTTTTAAAAGCCTAACTGTTGTAAGATTTTCTGCTCTCTTTGTTGAACATAAGTTTTAAATTGTAAAATCAAGCTTAGTTTTTTTAAATGTCCTAAATGAGTATTTGTAACCCTTTAATAACAATAATCTTAATTAAAAAATAAATTATAAAAAGGAATAAAAAATATCAGTTTTTTTTTATTGAAAATTGAATTCTCATCTTACCATTTGAAAAATTAGAGCAATCTGTGAAATACATATTTTCACTAAATTTCAAATGAATGACAATGTATTTCAACAACCAGTAGTCCAACTAATGTTTGAATGGAAACTCGTATGAATTTTTTTAGGCTTTCGCAAATATTATTTGCTTTGCAATTTAAATCTGAAATATTTTTTTTTCTTCAAACACACACTTACTTTTTTGAACGCTTGCACAGTACGGGACTATCCATAAACCACGTGGACATTTTAGGGGGTATGGCGATTGTCCACGATTCATAAAAAAGATTTTTATATGGACAATTGTCCACGATGGGGGATTACAGATTCCCAAAAAAAAAGTCCACGTGGTTTATGGATGGTCCCAACCCCAAAATTTACCAAAAAGTTTAGGAAATTTTGGAGAATAACTCATAATTAGTGCAGCCATCCCGAGATTTTCCAGGACCTAATACCCGGAAACTTTCCACATCCGAAATTTTTTGTGTTTTGTATCTGTTACAAAAATTTGATCAGTAAATTGCAAAAAATCGTTTTTTTTAAATATTTGCTTGCAGGTGCTGGGATCTGGAGCAAATTAAGTAAATTTTAGATAACAGTTTTGGATATTTTTGATTGATAGTGGTTAAAACTTTAATGTCATCTTAAAAGGGATACATGAGCAGTTCTCTACGGATGCACATGGGCACTATTTTTAAAAAATGAAAAACTGTGACTATTTCCAAAAAAGTTACCCAAAAATGGTTATAACTTGAAAACGGTGCACTTTACCAAAAATTCACTAAACTACTTTTTGATTGCAAATTCGATTTTACATCGAAAAATGAAGTTGAAAAATTTTTACGACCAATATTTCGATTTTTTGAAAAAATCTGTATTGATTCAAAAAATCATAACTCGGTCAAAGATTTTTTGCCCATTCTGGGAATTTCTGAATAGTTGGCATTTTATGTCCTCTAAAACATATTAAAAAATAAAAAAAATTAAAAATAGTGTTTTTTTGCAAATCAAGTTTTAGTGACAAAAAGTTAAATTAAAAATCACCAATTTTTTTTACCGTGTATCATTTTTTTTCAGTGTAGTCCATATCCATATCTACAACTTTGCCGAAGACACCAAATCGATCAAAAAATTCCTTCAAAAGATACAGATTTTTTAATTTTCACATATCATTTTTGTATGGACAGCTGCCAAATTTGTATGGAAAATTATATGGACAAACTTATGATGCAAAATGGCTTCTTTGGGCATACCGAAGGCACCAAAAAAGTTTCAGCCGGACTAAAAATTACAAAAAAATCGAATAACCGAAATTTCAGAGAATTGCTCACATATTTTATGTCAGAAAAAATGTGTAATTTTACCTCTTAAAACGTGTAATTTTACCACTATTCTCGTGTAATGTCGCTTTTTCAGTCTAAATTGAGGTAAAATTACATCATAAAAGAGGGAGGTAATATTCAACCTTCTAAAAATACACCTTCCCAATTTAAACAATTTTTGCTGTGTACAAAACATTGCATGATTAACTTATATAAAATTAACCATTGACCGAAATTATTTTCTACCGTTTAAAATTTTTCAACAATATAATTGAAAAATGTTTCAAGCTTTTTTTGTCATACATAAAAACTTCAATTGAGTAAGATAAAAAAAATGCTGTTAATTTAAATTGCATAGCACAATACATCCTTTTAAAATCTGGTGGCCCTGTTCAGAATGCAATCTACATTCATCACTAGTTAATAGTTATCAACTAATTTTATCAACACAAGCTTAATCAATCAATCAATATAAGCTTAAATTATATGTTATTCATCCCCATTTCAAAAACATTCGGAGATTCCAGGAATCTCAGGAAATTAGAAATGATTTTCAGTTTCCAGTTTAATTTGCATCTCTGAAAAATGTTATGCCCTTCTCATGATATGAGTTAATTCAGTTTTTAAAGTATATTGACAATAGTGGTGGTGGTTTTGTTTTTTTTTTACATTTCGATATTACCTTGTTGAATTTTGCAAGAGTCTTGGCACATAGTTAATTACCTGGAAAAGAAAAAAAATGTATGGTTAGATATTTATTTATTATGTAATGTCCGTTTTATATTATTGTTTATATTTTAAGTAGAATATTCCAAACACCTGAAATTGATAGTTTGTTTAAATAAAGTTTTTTAATTGATAGATAAAAAATGCAATTTAAAGATTTGATTAAATTATTGTTTTTTTTCACAACTTGGAAATTTTTCAAAATCTACAAGTTTAGTGAAAATGATTTATCAGTCTCTCAAATCTTTAAATCTAAAGAAATAATTTATGAAATTGCCTTGAAACTGTGCAAAAAGTTAAAATATTCAACATTTTTAATAGTTTTCAAATTGATTAAATAAATTCGTTTAAATTCGACAAATTCATTTGGATACTGCACAGTTGCACAGTTCCATCCCAAAAACAGTGATAAAATTATTTATTATTAATTCAATTACCCCTCCCAAACTGCGCAATTATCGACACCCGATCGATAAAATGCCCATTTTTCAATCGCCAGAAACCCCGCAACTCATAATTTTATCTCGCTGACATTTCAACAGCACTGCATTAAATTACAATTAAAAAATCAGGGGCTTCACTTTAATCTGACTTTTCGAATCGGAAAGGCATCCTGTTTCCAAACTCAAAACCAGAAGCACGCGGATCCGAAAATAAAGCCATCACTTTAATTGCCCTGGCCTGGGTGCAGTAAATCTAATTGCTACTTTCTGGTAAGGGAAGAGGGGAGTGGACGTTAAAACTGGGCGAAAAAAGCAATGAACAAAAAAAATGGCAGCTCAAATTAACATTACCTGGGGGGGGGGGCGGGAAAAACTCATTTGGGACCATTCCACAGTAACGCCTCCACTACTGCTGGATAGAACGAAATGGACAGGAAGTGAACTGTAGTAGATTACTCCTAGTGGTGGCAGCTAGAGAGGAGGTTTCTGAATTGCTATTACTGAAACCAGAATGCTTTATTTCTTGGAAGACACTGTACAAATTTCTGCTTATTTTTTTTTAATTTAATTTAAAAATGTGTTTACAGGTGATTACATTAATTGAATTTACTTAAATTTAAGATATTTTTTTTTATTTGCTTTTTGAAAGCTTTAATTGCTCTTCTCCAACCCCCTCACAATTTCATCCACCCTGTTGAACTGTACTTTTGCCAAATCGAAAGCTTTTTCTCCCCACCCAAAAAAAAAACTCTTCCCGGAAAAGGTGTTGCGGTTTTTGCCTCCCACGCTAAAACCTCAGTTTCAAAAAAAACCCCCTTCGATACAGCAGACTAGCAGTAGCAGCAATTTCGGCGGGAACAGCAATTTATTAGCGAAATTGAAACACTCACAGCCGAGAGCACACTAAATGGGGAAAACATTTTGTCGGGAAGGGGGGAAAAAATTGTGGCCCCATTTAGACGTGTGTTAGAAGGGGGCGAAAAAAAAGTGAGGCGGGAAAAACTTCTGGCTGCGGTGGGAAATTAACATTAGGTTGTGGTTTTGGAGAAGTTGGGGGGTTTAAGGGAAAGGGTAATGAAATCGTGGAGCTGCTTTTTCCCGCGCCGAAAATTCACGTGTGGAAATGCCAGAAATGGCATTTGATTGCGGGGTTTTGGCCCAGGTTCCGAGCAATGTGGAATTAGGCACCGAAATGGATTTAAAATTGGTTTGGAAATTTAATGGGAATTGTTTGGGTTTGAGATTACTAAAAGCCATGGTAACATTTGTGACTGGCATGAGTGTTAAAAAGTTTAATAAACAAATTTATTATGGAAATTAAAATTTAATTCTATAAGTTAAACTTATTTATCTTACGAAAAAAATCTAAGAGAAAAGATTTGCCTAATACTAATACATGTATTTTAGATTTAAGATTCAACTTTTTTGATTCTTATGATTCATGTAAATTTTTACTTATGTTTTGTAGGTTAGAGCAATCATAAATCAGTAAATTTTTCAAACAATGTTTGTTTAAAAATTGATTTTTCAATATCTTTCAACCCGTCTTTGAAGTTAAATCCTGTTTATGATCTCTTCTCGTCATAAATTCCCCGGTTGTATTTGAACAACATCAAATCATTTACGGGTTTCCACACTCTCTCACATATCCCGAAATCACCACTCCATCAGCAGTAAATATTTACGATATCTCACTGGTTTTCCCTGTTAGGAGAGATTGTTGGGGAAGCTGGGCGAACCATAAACACTCTGTTTACCGAAAGTCTGTTCCATCCCCCATCACTAATCCAGAACGTTGCGGGTGTTGACACTCCCACAAAGATTGATGACCCCCGGGACTCTGCTGTCCGCCCCAAAGCTGATAATTTAGTAATCATGCAGCTCTCAATCCACTATCTATTGGCACACTTTTCTTGACCTTCCTCCGTTAGGCCTGAAACCAGTCAATGTCTCTCGTATAGTCTGGCCTGGTGAGGGTGTGCCAAAGCAAGACAAATTGGCCGACACTAAATGACTAATCCGGGTAAGTTCCGGGGACGGATTTCACAGAACGCAATTGCCGTAAATCACCGTAAGTGAATTTGTCTCTTCGGGCAACCTCAGACTGCGAACGAATGGAACCTTAAATTGAACAAGACGGCAGCTATCACCGGAGCGGCACTTTTTCCCGTTTTCTGAACAGGGAAGGGACGAAACGTGGTGGTAAATTTGATTTGTCGGAATACGTAATCGACTCCGACGACGACGACGACGACTGGTTGGAACTGGAAGTCAGAGGCCTTAATTTAGTTACTTCGATGTGACTTTGTCTCTGACTGGGCTGGCTGTTGAATCCATTGTGCTCAACCGGGAAATGAGTGAGGGGGACCATAAATTATCGTTCTGTTCTCTGGTTCTCTGGAAAACATTGGCTTTTCGTGCTGAAAGTGCAGAATTATCTCTATCAAACGCTGTTATAATTTATTGTTAGATTTTGCTATTTATTAAAAAAATAAAAAAAACTTCTAAAACATGCTTTTAAAGTAGCTTTTTAAGTAACATGGGATAAATAAAAAAAATAATCAAGTTTTGCCAGCAACTTCATTGAACAGTGAATACATTTTTCGAAACTTCAAAGGTGTTTTTTTTTCGTTGTGAAGAGTTCGAGTTCTTTGAGAAACATACTGGAAATAATTAAAAACAAAATATTTAGCTTTTATCAGTTATGTTTACTCAGCCCTAAATTTCAGACATATTTTATCGAATTTCGGTTCTACGATGAGCGATTAGACGTCGTCGTGCTATCTTGTCGCACCCGCCATTTCGACGTTCCGTGAAAAACGCGTTTTAATGTTTGACCTTGAATAAACAAAAAGGAGAGCACGCGATGTAAACAATAGCAATCACGTTATGTTTGGTTGACCATTCTGTACTTTGCCCCGAAGTTTGCACAGAAAAAAATAATGTAAATTTGGAAGCTTTAATTTTGGAAGGTTGAATATTACCTCTTTTATGATGTAATTTTACCTCAATTTAGACTGAAAAAGTGACATTACACCAGAAAAGTGGTAAAATTACACATTTCCAGAGGTAAAATTACACCTTTTTTCTGACATAAAAGATGTACTCCTTCCCAGATGTAATATTACCATGATTTTTTTTTCTGTGTGGTTGAATTTGGTTGCTGCAGTCCCGAGTTATAATTAAAAATGTTTACGGTAGTCTAACTTGTACGTGCGTCAAACGCATTCTGACCTGAAATCCCTCTGGCCAGTTGTCGCACTTACATCAATTTTCAGGGAGTGACAAGATAGCACGTCAAAATTGAAACTACTTTGATATGAAAAGTGACAAAATTTTTTGGAGCTTTTTTGGTTTTCATTGAATATCTCAGGACTGAAATCGAATTTTGGGGATCTGTGAAGGTCAAAAGATGAAGCATTGTGGAGTATGGGTGTTGGAGGCTGTTGCCAAAAGTTATTAAGGTTTTAAAAAAATCAATTTTTAACAGCACATTTTGAAGGGCTTCAAAAGACCTTTCGAATGCATCTAAGAGAGTTGGAATTGATGAAGTTTTACGGAAATGCGAGCAATTTTAAGATTTTTCATGTGTTTTGGACCTCAAACTTCAATGCCCGTTTTACCCCACTTCCCTTTGTCGTAGAGGGCTCATATTTGGCATGAGTTCATCTCATGCATAGACAAACAAACGCTGAAAGTTTCATCCAAATCGGAGCACCTCGATACGACCTGTTTCACATCGGTGAAAAACTCGCTCTTAAGCCAGTCTGGAGATAATCGTGTGCATATTTTTCGGTGCACGGACTCACATCCAGACACACGCACAGACATTTGTTCAGAATTTGATTCTGAGTCGATAGGTATACGTGAAGGTGGGTCTACGAGGTCGCATAAAGAAGTTCATTTTTCGAGTGATTTTATAGCCTTTCCTCATTGAGGTGAGGAAGGCAAAAAGATTTGAAAAGTCGAAGTCCCATACAAACCTTTTCGAACTTTGGATAATCGAGGCTTTGGATTATCAAGTCTGGACTGTATTATGAAATTGTAAAAGCAAAAAAAAAAAACCAATATGGACCTATGATCCATAAAATTTCATACTTTTAAATTGCAAATTTGTTTTTTTTTCAAAACAACATGTTTGATTTGTTCCATAAATTATCACAGTTTTCGAAAAAATCTGACTCTACCAGATTTTGCTACTTTTTTAAGTCCACTTGAACATAAAACAAGAAAATTATCAAAAATGCGTTTTTTTGGGAATTCAAGAACGAGTAATAAAAAGTCAAATAAAAAATCGAAAATTCCTTTTCTAGATACCGCTTTTTACATATGCTCAATCCTATTTTAAATGACCATGAATTGAATTTAATTGTATGAAGCCTTGTATAGAAAAAATAATCATGCAAATAAATAAAAACAAAGGAAATAATATTTGTGTTAACATACAGAATAACTTTAAAAAAAATATTATCAGATAAAAAAATCAGTTTGTATTGTATGCTTGTACAGAATTTAAAAAAAATTGTAAACGCAAATTTTATTTCAAGCTTTTGTCCTTAAAAATCATTAGAAAAAACAAGTTGTTGCTAAAATTTAAATTTGTATTGAAAAAGTGTTCAAGCTTTCAAATTTTTTTTAATAACGTTGGACAGATTATTAAAATGTGAATGATTTAAGGCGTCATGTTCGAAAATTATATTAATTTTGAATTTCTGAAGCATAGATCGAAAAAATTCACAAAACATGATGATAAAAAGGCATTTTAATAAATTAATATTTTTCATTTTTTTTTTTTGTAGTACCGTAAACTGGGGTGACTTTGATAGCCCGGGGTGACATTGATAGAAATTTGATTTGGCCTCTAATTTTGATACATCCAATGTAACAGTCATTTTTTTGCATATATGTTCGATAATAAGCTATCCCTTAATACTTACATACTCAAAATTCTCAAAAATGTTTGGATATTAATTTGACGGGCATTTGAAAATCATCTAAGTCACCCCGGGCTATCAAAGTCACCCCAGTTTACGGTAGCGTATTTTGTTATATGACAAAAATAGTGCATGAAAAGTCAAATTTGGCAAAGAACTTCTCTTCGGCACTATAGTGCCAGATCGAGCAGCTCGATTTTTATGGGATCCGATTTGGCCAAATCGATTCAGGGGGAGGGGGCGGGTGGACGAATTGCAATAAAACTGTTGGCTCGAGGAATTGTCTCCGGCGGTCAAAAACCGCAAATCTCTAGTGTAAACCAAAACCCACACTCTCCAAAGCTTGGCAGTTGACTGCCAGGGAATTTACGGTGCACTTCACCTCGGCTAGTTTGTGGCACTTTACTGCCAAACACTCCCCGCTCCAATCCATCGGTGAGCGCCACAGCAAACTAAATATTCGACTCTTTACGACCTTGTCACACAGAACTAGCTTTGACGTTTGTTGGGAAGCTGTTGCTATGGGAGTTCGAGGGGAGGAGGAGAAGGGCGTTGCTTTACGACAGGAACGGTGATCGATCTGGGATGAGGCTCAATGATGCTGGAAATGAGTGGCTTAGACTAGCATCAACCCCCCCTCTGGATTCAGCAAATCGAATTGTCGTAAACATGTAGCGTGTGTTTGACTTTGGTTTACTGCGATGACACAGCATACCAAGTAAACATCATAGAAATGTAATAAAATGTTGCTTTCGAAATTGCTCTGGAAAGAGGGGGATCGATCAAAATTGTCATTACTATTTGATAAGCTGACTTGTTGTGTTTTGAAAAGCTGATTCCATGTAAAATTACTACGTACTTGTTTCGATCCCATTTGTATTTCAATTTTAAATACAAAGAACATTTTATTCATTAATAACGAAGAAATAACTCTGTTCAGTCCCTCATGAAAGCATCACATTTTCCTCACTAGATTTCCCCCGCCAATAAAGCGATATGAATAATGAAAATGATTAACACACCAAATTGCATTCATTCCGGGCCGCCAGATTCAGATCTTTTCCCCCCAATCTGCACGGGAGAACCCCAAAACGTCATCCAATTTCGATTAACGGTTCGTGAAACCACCGCCGTGTGATGCCACGAACGAGTTTACTCATTCGCGTTCTGGTGGTGGCACAAATAATGAAAATGAAAAATGCAACTGGTTTTTCGGGGATTAAAAATGGATTAAAGTGCTGATTTATGGGATGGAGGAGGAGCGGGGGGCATCGATGAATCATCTCGAAGGACTTCCCGGCGTCCCGAACCTCGAAATCACGAATCTGGGACAGACTGTTAATTTGATTTCACGGAAAAAGTTTAATTAAAGTAGAGTGCCCAACTTTATCAGCGTGGAATAAAATCGAAAATTTCAACTGTAAAAGCTCAACAGATGGCAACACCGAACAGCTCAAAAAGTTACCCTGGGGTAAAATAACAAAAGGTTTCATCAACACATTCGATCTACCCTTTGGCCCCCACAACTCACAACAACATCGGAAAAACGAATTTTCCCAACTGGGAGGGATGCACCGCTCAGGAGAAAGCCGTTTAATTGCGTTTTTTTATGAAACAATAATTGAATTTTTATTTATTTATCATTAACCGGCTGTAAACGGGTAAACTCGTCGACCAAAAAAAAAAACATCCTCAAGCGATGAAAAACACAATATTTTTCCAAGCGTTACCTTCCTGCCACCTACACCACCACCCCACAAATATTTATGCAATTCTGCGAAACTCCCATTCGTGAAAATTTACGAAAAATTCGGCACATTTTCCAAAAAAAAACCTGCATGGGGTGCGATCGTACATTTCAGTACTTTTATCAATTTTCTGTGATGCCTTTTTTCTTCCGTTAACCAAAAAACGCAATTGAACGGAGCGAGACACAGCGGTGCAAGGCACGTGAATAAACATATTAAAATTAACTGCCTGTGAAAAACGTTGCCAAAGTGCACGTTCAAGCTGGCTGGCGAGTCGAGCAAAAAAAAAAAATACTCAAATTTATCGGGTGCGTTTTCCACACGAGTTGTGATCAATTTTTCCGAGCTTTGCCCGGCTGCAAGAGGATGGAAAATTTCCTCGCGCTCCTTCTGGGCGCTTCATCAAGTTGTGCATATTTTGCGTTATTAATTTTGATTGATCGATCCTAGGGAAACGGGGGAGGGCTTGGAAAAGCTGGACTGGAAATGAATTTTGTTTGGCTAATTGGGCAATCGAATGGAAAGTGATTAGCTTGTTTAAATCGGTTGCAGATTTTTTTAAAGTGGGAAAGTTTGAGCTCAAAAGTTCTAATAATGATGAGAGCTGTCAAAAAAGCGCATGTACCTTCCTTTCTAGACTGAATTACGAAATGGTTTAATTTTGTTGGAAATCAAATAAGGGATTTTTTGCAAAAATTACCTTCGATTGTTAATTTTTTTTAATCAGTAAAAAGAATTCAAGAGCATATCTTTGCCCTACCTTTTATTCAGTTAGTCTCGAAATGAAATTGAAAACGTCCAACTTAACTGTTTTTATCCTTTTTTAAAATCAATAAAATGGTTTTCGAGGTTTCATCTTCTAAATTTTTTGCCTTTTTTCATATAAGAAGCTCTTCTTCAACAATTACTAGTCCTTTCAAAATAATATAGAAAAAATACATCTCAAGCTTTTCGAAAATATTTTTTTCCGATTCCGCTGTGAAACTACTTGCTTTTTTTTGCTATTCTAGGATTACAAAACGTCCTATTATGCATCGCCAAAAATAACAGTACTTCCAAGAACTTTAATTATCAAATTGAGTGCTGAATGCTCAACTTTTCAGCACTCGTATCACTTTATTTTGTTACATTTTTTTTTTAATTTAACAATATCTAATAATTCAGCCATATCATGTACAATTTTCTTATTTTGTATGTTTTTTTCTCTTTATTAAAATATAACAATTTTCACAAAATTCCGTATTTTTTCGAAAATACACAAATTTTAAAAATTTGTAACATTCGTATCAAATGAATTAAAATTTGGTATGCTTTTCAACTAAATAGAGTGTTTTATGAAAAATACTTAAATCTCCACAAATTACCGTATTTTTTTCTGAAATACTTAATTTTAAAAATTTGCAATAATGGTATCAAATGAATTGAAATTTTAGATGCTTATTCAAAATATTTGAGTTTTTTTCGGAAAATACTAAAATTTTCACAAATTAGCGTATTTTTTTCGAAAAACTTAAATTTTCAAAATATGCGATATCTAGTGCCAAAGTCAAATTGCGTTTGCTTCATTTCATACAAAATGTTGCGTCGTTTGATACCCATTACCCATGTTGCAAATTAAAAAAATAGTATTTTCGAAAAAAATACGATAGTTTGTGATTATTTTTATATTTTACAACAAATAGCATTAAAAATGCATACAACCAAAAATTCGTTTGATATCCCCATTGCAAATAATGAAAACTTGAGTTCTTTCGAAAAAATATGGTATTTTGTAATTTTTTTTGTGCTTTCCAAAACAAACTCAATTAATGTGAAAAAGCAAATTGAAAATTTGAGTATTTTGAAAAAATGCAGTAATTTGTGAAAATCATACACCCCTAGAGAATAAAGAACGCGATCTGATAGTATAAAGGTACAGACATGCCTCGGTTTTGCAATGCCCCGGTTGTGATTCGTTCAGCTGCCTCGGTTAAGCACGGTCCAGTGTTTAACCGAGGCACTGAGCTTATGGGATTTTTGCTTTATGGGAGACATTGGCTTAAATCGTATGAAAAATCATGCAAACATCAAAAAATATTCTGTTTTGGAATCGGGATTATGTCAGCTATCCATTAAAATTATAATTTCATGAAAATTTTCACAAAAAAACGTGTTTTTCCTGTATTTTTAAATTACAATGTTTCTCAAAAACATACTCAAAATTAATGTTTTTGCAATATTGGTATCAAATGATTGGAATTTTTGCATAAATTTCGAATGTTAAATCATTTATTTAAATACTCAAAATTTTCACAAAACTACGTATTTTTTGAAAAAAATACTCAAAATTGACATTTTTACAATATGGGTATCGGGATTTTTTCATACATTTCGAATATAATAACAACATTTTTAAAAAATACTCAAAATTATCAGTTTTTTAAAAACAAAAAAACAGTTTTTACAAAATGAGTATCAAATGATCGGGATTGTTCATACATATCGAATGTAATGACAACATTTTTTTAAAATACTCAACATTTTCACCAAACTACATATTTTCGAAAAAATACTCAAAATTTCAATTTATACAAGAAAGGTATCAAACGATCGGAGTTTTTCAAACATTTCGATTATAATAACAATTTTTATAGGAAATACTCAAAAAAAATTTAAAACTACGTATTTTCGAAAAAACGACTAAAAATTTCAGTTTTTCACAATATTGGTATCAAATTATCAGACATACATTTTTTTTGAAAATCCTTCAAATTTTCTCAAAACTTGGATTTTGAGTATTTTTTAGAAAATACGTATTTTTGTGATTTTCTTAAGTATTTTCAAGAAATGTTGTTATTACATTCGAAAAGTACGAAAAAGTTCCGGTCTTTTGATACCCACATTTTAAAAACGAAATTTTTTTAGCATTTTTTCGAAAATACGTAGTTTTGCTTAAATTTTGACCATTTTCAAAAAAAAATGATTTAACATTCGAAATGTATGAAAAAAAAACTGATCATTTGATACCCATATTGCAATAACAATATATTTTTGGTTTCTTTAGAGAAAAAATACAGGAAAAATACGTATTTTTGTGAAAATTTTCATGAAACTATAATTTTAATAGATTTCTGGCATCATCCCGATTCCAAAACATTAAGATTTTTCGATGTTTGCATGATTTTTCATACGATTTTAGCCAATATCTCCCATATAGTCAAAATCCCATAAGCTCTGTGCCTCAGTTATGCACGCCTCGGTTTTGCATCCTCCATATGCGGTGCTAAACCGAGGCATGTCTGTACTGTGAACGGACACAGAGGATAAATCCCGAGATTGGCGAGAGCGTTATTCTCATGAGTTTATTTTCAAAACAGTTCATAAACCAAAGAAAAGTGCCGACATCGAGACTCGAACCCAAGACTTTTGACATATCGAGCCACGCCTTTGCCATATCGGCCATCATAGTTCGATGACTAAGAGATGGTTATTTGGCAATATAAGCCACTAAATGGGATGAACTGTTCAATGAACAAATGAACACAATTTCGTGGTGGTTCACCCGCGGGAGATTTATTCTTCCCTTTAATTGTGGTAGAGCAATTCTCTCGGCTTTCTACTGTGGGTGTAGTATTTTATCTAAGAAACCGGCTAAACCGGAAAAATTTGATGAAAATTTCGCTTCAACTGTCCGGAAAAACAAAACATCCCAACTCGGAGGTTGCGTCGCAAGACATTTCACGCAAAAGACGTCGCTTGCGACAACTGAGCAATAAATCAAGTTATTTATTCACAAATTGACAAAAGCGACCCAGAACAAAGAAGACAAAAAAGAATAAGAAAAGGACATTCCACAAGCCGGTCCCAACCGAGGCTGTGAGGATCAGTGTCTCAAGCTGGCAGTGAAATATGTGTGTCTGTTTGTGTGTGTGCTGTCCAACTCCTTCGCTCCTTGGCACAGGCAGAAGTAGCGAAGCGAAAAGTCCTTTGACCCAGTTCTGAGCTCCAGGAAAACCCGAACTCAACCAAGCAACCACTACTGCTAATCTTGTCCCCCGTGGCGCAGGATATTCTTCTCTCCAAACTCGACTGTCGACTATCTGTTTGCGAGGGTGTGTCAGTGTGTGTGTGTGTAGAACAACGAACAAGACAAGAGAGACCGCCCCCCGCTGCGAGCTTTCCCACACACATTCCACCACACAGAAGGAAAACATCCTAATTGATCCACCCGAGGGGATAATTCCGACGTCGAACAACTGCGACGACCGACGACGAGGACGGTTGCAATTCCTTCCCCATCCTAAAACGGTTGTTTTCGTTCCGTTTTTCGCGCTCATTTTCACCACCCACCAACACCAAGCAAACACCCCTTTTGTTCATTGTTTTTAGAAGGGGGAAAGCTCATTGTGGGGGGAGGCGAAAAACGAGCGCAGATAAAAGATTGAGCTGCCAGGGCGACTTCTTCGGAACGAGCTGACAAAGCTTGAAATATTGTGATTAGTTTTCTGCGACTTTGTTTCTTTACCACTGAAAAAAAAGAGGGGGTTGATGCGTCAAGGGGTTAATTTACGGAGGGTAATTGTCTCTGCTCGGTCTCGGCGATTGCTTGCCCGGAGGTGACGTGTGAAGTGGGATGTTTTAAAATTTGGGATTGAGTTGTATTTTGAAGTTCTTTTTCCTACTGTTGAGAGACTTGTTTTGGCTTTCTTAATGAGGATAGATTGAAACATGCTTGACTTTGGCTAGTACATGAAAAATTGAGTAATGTTAAAAAATAACCCAAAATTGGTAAGATTTGAATCAATCTGTTCACTGTGCATTAAAATAAAAAAAAATCATATTAAGTTTACTCTTATTCTAATCATATTTGACCAGGCCCGTAGCCAGGGGGGTGGGCTTCGGGCTGAAGCCCCCCCCCCCCCGAAATTTTTGGAAGACATATGGGAGAGAGGGAAGAAGAAGAAAAGAAGAAGAAAATTTATTCTTCCAGCCCCCTCGAACCAAAATTCTGGCTACACTCCTGTATTTGACCAAATTTGATTCATACGATGGGATGCGTTAAATTTTTTTTATTATTCTCATTTATATTTTTCTATTCCGAGAGAAAAGAATTTTTATACATTATTTAACATAGTGGAGCCCCAAATTTAAGCCCTGTGGGCCATATCTGATTTTTCTGGAAATAATGTTTCACAAAAAATGGAAAGAAAACAAACTTAAGACATAATAAGATTCATATATAGCTTAATTTTTACAAAGAAATAAAAAGATGACTTTTTAAAATGTGGGTATTGCATTTATTTTCATTTTGAATTGTATAAAATTGTATTGTTATCGTATTTGTCCTTAATTAATCGCTGCATATTTTTGAAGTTGAATTTACTCAACACAGCAACATCAAAAATTACAATATTAATAAGCTGTAGTTTTACAATCATACTTTTTTGGCTTGAAACTTTTTAACATTTTTTTCTGCGTTGCTGTGCACTTTAATTCAATTGTTTTAAAATGATTTAAAATACGCAAACAGAGTAGAAAAATATAAATTGAGCAGTTTTGAATTAGGAATTCTTAGAATTTCCGTAAATTATTGAAATGAAAAAAAAAATGGATTTCTTTTTCTCCTAAATTTTGTAGCTCATTTTCTTGCGGATATTTTTTTTTCAAAAATCTATTTTATTGTTTTAAAATTTCAATTTGAAGTAAACGCCGTAAAACTATTGAAAATTTACAATAATCCCATTTTTCAATTATTTAAAAACTGATTTGAAAAATATCAATTCATAAATCACGAGAATCAAATTTTAACAGAAAGGATATTTCAAATTAGTTTGGTGCAAAAAAAAGCCACTAATTTTCAGGAAACAAAACTGTAAATCTTTTCAAAATTCACTATCAATTATCAATTCCTAGGCAACTTCAATTTGAGTATTCGCCAATTTCAGCGAAACGTGCTATATAGATGATGCCCAAGCGAAGCTTTTCAATTTTTTTTTTCAAAAGTGGGCAAACTGGAGCACCAATTTTAAAAAAATGATTAGCTACGACTTTTTTTTTAAAAAGTTACCTAAAAATTGCTATTACTTGAAAACGGTGCACGTTATCAAAATTTTACTAAAGTACTTTTGATTGCAAATTCAACTTAACATTGAAAAATTAAGTTAAAAAATTTTTGAGAACGACATTTCGATTTTTTGAAAAAAATCAGTATCCATTCAAAAATCTGTAAATCGGTCAAAGATTTTTTGCTTGTTCTGCAAATTTCTGAAAAGCTAGCATTTGATGTACTCTAAAACGTATCAGAAAATAACAAAAAATAGTGACAAAAAATGAAATTCAAAATCGGCAAAGAAAATTTACCGTGCACCATTTTTTTCAGTGTAGTCCATATCCATACCTACAGCTTTGCCGAAGACACCAAATCGATCAAAAAATGGTTTCAAAAGATACAGATTTTTGAATTTTCATAAATCATTTTTGTATGAAGCTGTCAAATTTGTATCAAAAAACTAATGATGCAAAATGGCTTCTGTGGGCATCCGAAGGCACCAAAATAGTGTCAGCCGGATTTTAAAATACAAAAATTAATATTGCAAAAAAAGACCGATTTCGTAAAGAATTCTGGATTTTTTTTTTTTTTGAATAGGTCCTATAAACCAAATTTTCAATTTTTGCTTTTTGGATGTTTTTAGAACCGCCTTGAGTCATTACAGTCATACCTCGGCTAAGCACCGTATAATGGAATGAAAAATCATGCAAACTTCAAAAAATTATAGTGTTTGGAATGGGGATGATGACAACTTTTTATTGTGATTATAGTTACATGACAATTTTCACAAAATACGTATTGTTCCTATAATTTGAAAATGCCATTTTTTACTCTACAAAAAACTAAAAATATTTGTTACTAAAATATGGGTGAAATGATCGTGTATATGTCATACATTTCGAATGTCATTCAGTTTTTTGAGAATGCTGAAAATTTTCACAAAACTACGTATTTTCGAAATAATACTCAAAATTTAAGTTTTTTGTAATATTGGTATCAAATGATTGGAATTTTTCATACATTTCGAATGTAATAACAACATTTTTTTGAAATACTCAAAATTTTCACAAAACCACGTATATTCGAAAAAAACCCCAAAATTTCAGTTGGATAACAAATGATCTAATTTTTTTCAAACATTTCGAATGTAATAAATTTTGAAACTTTAAAATTTTAGTATTTTCCAGAAAAACGTAGTTTTGTGAAAATAATGATTATTTTCAAAAAAATATAGCTTTCGATTTTTTTTTAAATATCTCGATCATTTCATACCCATACCCATACCCATAATGAAAAAAACTGAAATTTTAAGCATTTTTTGAAAATTCGTAGTTTTGTGAAGAAAAAAAAACTTTGTATTTAAAAAAAATGTTACAACTTTCGAAACGTATGAAACAATCCCGATCATTTGATACCCATATTGTAAAAAAACTAAAAATTTGAGGTTTTTTTTCCAAAAATACGTAGTTTTGTGATAGTATTTAAAAAAATGTACTACATTCAAAATGTGTGAAAAATCACGTTTATTTGATTCCCATATTGGAACAAAAATAATTTTGAGTATTTTTTCAAGAGCATTGCATTTTAAAAATACAGGAAAAATACTTATTTTTGTGAAAATGTTCAATATGATTTTTTGATGTTGGTATAATTTTTCATACGATCATAGCCAATGTCTCCCATAGAGCAAAAATCTCATAAGCTCCGTGCTTCAGTTAAGGGGTTTCATACATGTAAATCGACAAAAATGTAAGAGGTTGGTTTGGGTACACACTTAAACTTTTTTTAAATCTCTGGAGTTTTTTTTGAAAAGGACCAATAAACCAAATTTCCAGTTTTTGCTTTTTGGGTGTTTTTGAAACCGCCTTAAGTCAGGGGTATTGAAAAACACCCAAAAAGCAAACATTGGAAATTTGGTTTATTGGTCCTTTTCATAAAAAACTCCAGATCTGTTTTAAGGGCATTCAAATATATATTTTCAATTATTATCAAAATAAATTTGAAGATATTTGGTTGTATAATTGCCGAGATATAGCCATTTTAAGTAAGCAGTTTCAAAAAACGGGTGCCACGATATCTCAACACTGCTTTAACCAAATCGGCTCAAAATTTTGGTGAAGCCTCGTTAAACCGGTCCTGTGTGCATGACGAAGCCCGATTTTCAAAAAGTTTTTTTGAAAAAAAGATAAAAATATTTTTATGTTTTTCATATTAAAAAATCGCCAGTTTTTGATTTTTGTATTTTTTTTTAAAGCTAAATTTTAAAATCGGGTTTCGTCATGCACACGAGATATGTCTTGCAAGTCTTCATCTCAAATTTCAGCCAATTTGGTCCATCCCATCTCGAGATATCGTGGCACCCGTATATCAACTCGGTGTTTAGAAAAAAACGCACACAAAGATTGACAGTTCACTTTGCGCATGGTAAAATTTTGAACGTAACTCGTCTCTTACTCAGTTTAATCATGAAATATCTTCATGAAACATTCAGGAGTGATTGAAAATCATCTTTTAAGTGGATTTATAAAATTTTCTGAAATATTAAATTTTTGGTTTTCTACACACACTAAAAAAATATGAATATTACATTGAACGTAATTATGAATCAAACGTAAAATACAGTCATGTAACCCAAAATCTGATGTAGAATTGAGTTTTAAATGACGTAGATCATCAAAAATCGTACAGCAATTCCTTATAGTAAGTCTAATTTAAAATTCAATGAAATTTGACTGAAAATTACGTTTCTTTTAATGCACATACCTAGAGCGTGTTTTATGATGTAATTTTGAGTGTAATCTAACGCAACTGTACGTTGATCAGTTTGACAGTGCAAAGACAGAAAACGAAACGTCAGCCATCTTAACAAGTGCAAAAAGTTGCACGACAATTTTGCTGCCGCGCAGTTTTGGGCCGAAAAGTCAACGAAAAACAGCGAAAACGGTCCAGATTGAACAGGACTACGGAACAAACCCGGGTAGAGGTAAGTGTGGAAGAATATTTAATTAAAAATCGTCAAAATTGACGGATTTTCTTTCTGTTTGGTTACAGGTCGTTGAAATGCGTTTGCCCCGTCAAAATCGGTTACCGGCTGCAACCTGGATGCTTCGTCGGTGCTATCTCCAAGGGGACCGGCAAGCACACCTGAACTCCATGGCTCCCGCGTTACATCCGGAACAACGATCGCAGCATAGAAATCACCCACCTCTTCCGCCGCTGGTGGAGGTCTGACAGCAAGATCAAAACACGAGAGGGCAAACCCCGGGGACACGAAGCTGGAACCGGATTTTCGGAGCAGGATAACAGCTTCGCGCAGGTTCTGGTGGAGAATACTTTGTGCCATGGCATTACGATCGGAAGAAAAGTGCGCAAAGTAAATTTTAGATTTGTGTGAAATATTCTCGGCAAGTAATTGAGGTTATGTTATGACCGCGAAAAGCAAATGCGTCGTGATTATCTTGTGAAAAATAATAATTGTAAGCCTGGTTGTGATTGTGAATGTTTATGCCAAATAAAGTTGTTTTGTCAATCTTTGTTGTGTTTTTAAGAGTTTAAAGAAATATGAAAACCACAAACGTTAGATGAGGATAAAGGGTTTTTATTTACATTCGTGTGATTTTCATTTGATGTAAAATTCAATGCTAATGGGTACCTCGTTGCCGTCGTGTAATTTTCAAATGTAATGTAATTCTACGTCTTATTTGACGCTCCAGTTATGTGCATTGAATCGACAGAAAATTACACGATTTTTTCGAAGTGTGCATGTATGTAACCCCTTAAGCACTGTGCCGTGCTAAACCGAGGCAGCTGAACGAATCAAAACCGGGGCATGACCGTAATCCAAATATTTACAATTGATTTGCAATTGAAAGGTGAACAAATACATTATTATGCAGTTGAAACATTTCACCAAATTACTTTTAAAACCATTTTTGAGAAAAAAAAAAACAATTCAAAGTTGTCACTCCCATCCAGTCCCATCAGCAAGTCTAGTCAGCTTTCCAGAACAACTTTGAAGTATCCCTTTTTTCCTCCTCCATAAATCGCAATATTGGTCCCACGAGCTCGCCCAATAACGCTAATGTCGAAATATGTCCGTTCTCGGTGCGTCCGTCGGTGCCAATTCCGCTTCCAACTTCACAGTGTTTGCACTACACCGAGGACGCCTGCATGTCCTTTCAACGGATTACACCCCATCGTGGGTCGTCCCTTTGGAGCACACTTCGCGATTGACTAGACAACGAAGGCTTTTTTCCCCCCTCGCAAGCCAATAAATTAATGATGATGATAACAGGAATCACTGCTGGGTGGCGTCGAAGGACTTCACCGTCCAACAGCAGCAGGACATGGCGGGGACCGATGGCGAACTTCACAGAGTGGTCCGCTTGATGAGGCCTCGCAAGTGTGAGCAAGGGATCACTCATCATGTGATTAGTGTCCAGCTGGATGGGTCAAGCTAGAGTGCTGCTGCTGGACCTAATAGAAGGGAAAAAAATGTCGTCCTGCCTCAATGACCCAGGACTTCCTCAGATCCAGCGACGAGGTGTAGTCTGATGTGTGAAATCTGATTTTTTTTTCTCTGTCCACATAGCAGGTCCCGCAGGGACCCGCTCGAACCTTCCCATGGATTCGCGCTTGATGGCTTGAACTCCATTATATCCCCCCCACCCCAAACCGGGAGGGGGGTTTGGAACGTTGTCAACGATCCAGCAGCTTGTCGAGCAGCGGAGGCTTCTCCCTTAAATTAGATGATGTGACCTTCGGCGGGTGGCCAACGTTCCGGATAAGAGCGGTCGCCGACGTCGGAGATTTTTTTTAAAGGTTATTTTGTGCTGCGGACAGTTTGTCATCATTATCCTCTCGATTGAGAGGACGCCTGATTTGATGTGCGAGCTACCTCCTCCCCCGAAAAAAAAGAAAAGCCTTCGAAAGCTTTAGTCCTGGTCAAATTGGGAGTGGAGGGAGGTTGAACGGAGATTGAGTTGTGAGGTGGAAGTTTGGCAAGAATCGAGCCAGGGCCAAGTACGAGGAATTCAATACTTGGTGCGAGATGAATGATGAGGTCGGTTATCGGGAATGTGTACCAAAGCGTTCAATATTGTTGGCAGTAATGAATAGGCATTTGTCATGCCTTTTTACGATATGAAGGAGGCGTTATTTTTTTCTGGCGAAGAAGAAGCTGCTAGTTGGGCGATAAAAGATATTGCATTCCTAAAAGTATATGTGGTTTTACGTGTAAAAGGGTGTGCTGGTAACGTAGTGAACGTGGGAGGATAACAAAAGCCGTGGAGGTGACTGAAATGTGATAAGGACTTGCCGGCTTCGATGAGTAAGCTACGACAGTGAACCTTTGGAAGGCTCCATGGATAGTCTGCTTTATCATGGAGATATGAGTTTGATGGATGATGTATGTTATCTTGGTGATGTGGTTGTATTGTTGAATCAACATGATCTACCATCAGTTTGGGCATGACTTAATTATGGGGGAAACTTTGCGATCAAAAATCAATTTTTTACAAAAAAAAAAATTATCTTTGTAATCTTCCAATCAACTGGTTTCAATAGTAAAATTCTGAAATGTCATAAATTTTAAATAGTCTAAAAATTCGCTATTGTGAAGTCAAAAATTTTTTTTTCGATTGAACAAGACTTTTTTTGATTATATTTAAAAAACTAAACATACATTCGAAAGTGCTCAGCTCTTAACATATTTTTTTGGAATTGTTTTCAGTCTAACACTTCTATTTCCTATAAAATTTTAAAGTCTTTTGAAAAAAATGCCCCCTGATTTTTGAACCAGTTTTGAGGGGGGGCGTCATAAATTTTGAATAATATATGCATTGGCCTAATTTAAAACAAACGCAACAATCAAAACGCATTTTTTCTAACCTTTTTGAAAAACGGATTTTTTTTATTTGAAAATTATTTAGAATAGTTTATTTTTCATCGAATTGACATTTTCAGTAGCTTAAAACGGGGTGACATTGATAAGTGGATGTGTTTTTGCTGCTGAATGAAAAACTCGAATTAAATACAGCCAAATTTGTATGGAACCATGCCAACCTCGGTAGAGATTAAATTATATGATGGATTCTTATTGGATTATAGGATTATTATAAATATTAGCAAATTGTCATGTTTTCTTAACATGTATTTGATCATTGAATGGACTTTAATATTGGTTTTTTGGAACAATATTATACTAATAAAAGTTGAAGTTTCTTAATAACAAATTCTAAGTTTTATTGAAACAGAATTCGAATATTTCAACAGATTTTATTTTTTTCTGAAGATTATAATTTCTAAAAAAAATAATGGTCAGAATATTTTTAAAACTTTCCTTTAAGGCTTTTAGGCGATTTACGAGTATTTTTAATAAAACAAGTTTCTAGGCAAATTTTGTTTTTTTTTTCACTAAACATAGTTTAAGGGGGCAACAAAAATTATATTTATAAGAAAAAAAAAGCAATTTTCAACTAAACATAATCAATCATCGAACTTTTAATTGCTAAACCGGAAATTTTAAAATAATTCCCGGTTATAAATTTCAAATATTGCCAGTGAAACAATATAAAATATTACTTTTCATCAATTTAACGTAATCAATTCAATTTCCAAAATGTTAGGCTAAAATTTTAAAGTAAAACAATGTCTTTCAAGATCACCCGGTTTTCAAAACAAGAAAATTTCAATAAAAAGATTATTTAAAAGCAATCATTTAAAAACCTTTTCTGTAAAAAAAACGTTCAGTTACATTGTGCATATATTAATGATATACATTTTGAGACAAGTCTT
This sequence comes from Culex quinquefasciatus, assembly GCF_015732765.1. Lineage (NCBI taxonomy): Eukaryota > Metazoa > Arthropoda > Insecta > Diptera > Culicidae > Culex > Culex quinquefasciatus. Next base: position 213,783,454 of record NC_051862.1, on the reverse strand, counting down.
ACCGTTTGAAAACAAAAATGAAAAATGTATTTAAATTTCATCATGTACGGTGTTGTTTTGAACAATGTTGCGCAGGACCCAAAAATATGTTGCTTTCTTTTACAAAGAATCAACTTGATGAATAATTGAACTATTGAATTGAATTCTGTAATTGCATTAAAAAATTTCATAAAAGTCCTTTAAAACATAATAATTGATTTCAATTCAATAACTTGAAAAGAGAAAAAAAAATTACATGAGCAGAAAATAAGATAAGAGTCATGCCTCGGTAATGTAATTATAATTATAATAAGAGAACATTTTCACAAAAATACGTATTTTTCCTGTATTTTGAAAATGCCTTGTTTCTTGAAAAAATATTCCAAATTATTTTGATTGCAATCTGGGTATCAAATGATCGGATTTTTCATACATTTCAAATGTTATAAAACATTTTTTCAAAAATAATCAAAATGTTCATAAAACTACGTATTTTCTAAAAAATACTCAAAATTTCAGTGTTTTACAATATGGGTATAAAATGAACGTGATTTTCCATACATTTCGAATGTAACGACAACATTTTTTGAAAATACAAAAAAAAAAAAAACAGAAAATTACGTATTTCTGGAAAAATACTAAATATTTCAGTTTTTTTACAATATGGATATCAAGCGATCGGGATTTTTTCATACATTTCGATGTTTATAACACAATTTTTTGAAAATGCTCAAAATTTCCACAAAACTATGAATATTCTAAAAAATACTCAAAATTTCATTTGTTACAATATTGTGATCAAACGATCGAGTTTTTTTATACATTATAATTTAATTACAATTTTTTTTTGAAAATACTTTAAATTTTCACAAAAAAAAAGCATTTTCGAAAAAAATACTTAAAATTGAAGTTTTTTTTTGCAATGTGGGTTTCAAACAATCTGGATCATTTCATACATTTCGCACAAAACCACGTATTTTCAAAAAATACTTAAATTTTCATATAGCAACCCATATCGTGAAAAACTGAAATTTTGAGTTTTTTTTTCAAAAATGCATAGTTTTGTGAAATTTTTAAAATTTTCAAAAAAAAATCACGATTGCAACCGAAATTTATGGAAAAAAATCCGCTCATTTGATACCCGTATCGTAAAAAACTGAAAATTAGAGAGCAGTTCTCTAGGATTTCGGTCATTCGATTTTTTTTGTATTTTTTAATCCGACTGAAACTTTTTTGGTGCCTTCGGTATGCCCAAAGAAGCCATTTTGCATCATTAGTTTGTCCATATAATTTTCCATACAAATTCGGCAGCTGTCCATACAAAAATGATGTATGAAAATTCAAAAATCTGTATCTTTTGAAGGAATTTTTGATCGATTTGGTGTCTTCGGCAAAGTTGTAGGTATGGATACGGACTACACTGGAAAAAATAATACACGGTAAAAAAATTTGGTGATTTTTTATTTAACTTTTATCACTAAAACTTGATTTACAAAAAAACACTATTTTTAATTTTTTTATTTTTGATATGTTTTAGAAGACATAAAATGCCAACTTTTCAGAAATTTCAGGTTGTGCAAAATCACTGACCGAGTTATGAATTTTTAATCAATACTGATTTTTCAAAAATCGAAATTTTGGTCGTAAAATTTTTCAACCTCATTTTTCGATGTAAAATCAAATTTGCAATCAAAAAGTACTTTACTGAAATTTTGATAAAGTGCACCGTTTTCAAGTTATAGCCATATTTAAGTGACTTTTTGAAAATAGTCGCAGTTTTTCATTTTTAAATTAGTGCACATGTTTGCCCAGTTTTGAAAAATATTTTGAAAAGCTGAGAAAATTCTCTATATTTTGCTTATTCGGACTATGTTGATACGACCTTTAGTTGCTGAGATATTGCAATGCAAAGGTTTAAAAACAGGAAAATTGATGTTTTCTAAGTTTCACCCAAACAACCCACCATTTTCTATCGTCAATATCTCAGCAACTAATGGTCCGATTTTCAATGTTAATATATGAAACATTTGTGAAATTTTCCGATCTCTTCGAAAAAATATTTTGGAATTTTCAAATCAAGACTAACATTTCACAAAGGCCAAACATTCAATATTACGCCCTTTTAAAATGTTTGTCTTGATTTGAAAATTCCAAAATATTTTTTCGAAAAGATCGGAAAATTTCACAATTGTTTCATATATTAACATTGAAAATCGGACCATTAGTTGCTGAGATATTGACGATAGAAAATGGTGGGTTGTTTGGGTGAAACTTAGAAAACATCAATTTTCCTGTTTTTAAACCTTTGCATTGCAATATCTCAGCAACTAAAGGTCGTATCAACATAGTCCGAATAAGCAAAATATAGAGAATTTTCTCAGCTTTTCGAAAATATTTTTTTCAAAACTGGGCAAACATGTGCACTAATTTAAAAAAATGAAAAACTGCGACTATTTTCAAAAAAGTCACTTAAATATGGCTATAACTTGAAAACGGTGCACTTTATCAAAATTTTAGTAAAGTACTTTTGATTGCAAATTTGATTTTACATCGAAAAATGAAGTTGAAAATTTTTACGACCAAAATTTCGATTTTTGAAAAATCAGTATTGATTAAAAAATTCATAACTCGGTCAGTGATTTTTGCACAACCTGGAAATTTCTGAAAAGTTGGCATTTTATGTCTTCTAAAACATGTTTTTTTGTAAATCAAGTTTTAGTGCACCAAATTTTTTTACCGTGTATTATTTTTTCCAGTGTAGTCCGTATCCATACCTACAACTTTGCCGAAGACACCAAATCGATCAAAAATTCCTTCAAAAGATACAGATTTTTGAATTTTCATACATCATTTTTGTATGGACAGCTGCCGAATTTGTATGGAAAATTATATGGACAAACTAATGATGCAAAATGGCTTCTTTGGGCATACCGAAGGCACCAAAAAAGTTTCAGCCGGATTAAAAAATACAAAAATTAAAATTGAAGAAAAAAGACCGATTTCGTAGAGAATTGCTCTAGAGTATTTTTTACTAAAATACGTAGTTTTATAAAATTTCGATGTACACCGCAAAAAGTAAAAAAAAATTGAAAATTTATGTTTGTTAAACAACTGAACTGATCAATAATGTAAACTTAAACCTTTTACAGTGAAACGTTGAGACTACACACTTCGAAAAAATCGTGTAATTTTCTGTCGATTCAATGCACATAACTGGAGCGTCAAATAAGACGTAGAATTACATTACATTTGAAAATTACACGACGGCAACGAGGTACCCATTAGCATTGAATTTTACATCAAATGAAAATCACACGAATGTAAATAAAAACCCTTTATCCTCATCTAACGTTTGTGGTTTTCATATTTCTTTAAACTCTTAAAAACACAACAAAGATTGACAAAACAACTTTATTTGGCATAAACATTCACAATCACAACCAGGCTTACAATTATTATTTTTCACAAGATAATCACGACGCATTTGCTTTTCGCGGTCATAACATAACCTCAATTACTTGCCGAGAATATTTCACACAAATCTAAAATTTACTTTGCGCACTTTTCTTCCGATCGTAATGCCATGGCACAAAGTATTCTCCACCAGAACCTGCGCGAAGCTGTTATCCTGCTCCGAAAATCCGGTTCCAGCTTCGTGTCCCCGGGGTTTGCCCTCTCGTGTTTTGATCTTGCTGTCAGACCTCCACCAGCGGCGGAAGAGGTGGGTGATTTCTATGCTGCGATCGTTGTTCCGGATGTAACGCGGGAGCCATGGAGTTCAGGTGTGCTTGCCGGTCCCCTTGGAGATAGCACCGACGAAGCATCCAGGTTGCAGCCGGTAACCGATTTTGACGGGGCAAACGCATTTCAACGACCTGTAACCAAACAGAAAGAAAATCCGTCAATTTTGACGATTTTTAATTAAATATTCTTCCACACTTACCTCTACCCGGGTTTGTTCCGTAGTCCTGTTCAATCTGGACCGTTTTCGCTGTTTTTCGTTGACTTTTCGGCCCAAAACTGCGCGGCAGCAAAATTGTCGTGCAACTTTTTTTGCACTTGTTAAGATGGCTGACGTTTCGTTTTCTGTCTTTGCACTGTCAAACTGATCAACGTACAGTTGCGTTAGATTACACTCAAAATTACATCATAAAACACGCTCTAGGTATGTGCATTAAAAGAAACGTAATTTTCAGTCAAATTTCATTGAATTTTAAATTAGACTTACTATAAGGAATTGCTGTACGATTTTTGATGATCTACGTCATTTAAAACTCAATTCTACATCAGATTTTGGGTTACATGACTGTATTTTACGTTTGATTCATAATTACGTTCAATGTAATATTCATATTTTTTTTAGTGTGTATGGCTTGCTATTTCATTTTTTATACAATAGTGTTTGCCTCCCCCTTGTCCCCGGAATTTGAGAACCGCGAAGGAATTTATTCATGAGTATGGTGCATTTGCACTTTAAACGAAAATATATTCTTTCGTGGTTCTCAAATTCATGAACACAATTCACGATTTTGAGAGTAGATTTTTTTTCCGTGCAGAGCCAAGGGATAAAAAATTTGAAAAATTATTGCACTGGCCTTATTAATAATTAAATTAATTAAATTAATCTTAAAACATCATTCAAAATTTTACTGTTTTTTGAATTTCACCAAATTTTTTTTTTTTCATGTGAAGTATTTGGGTGTTTTAAATAATTTCTTTATTTTGCAAGGTTTTGAATCACAGTTTGATTTGATTTTAAAAAAAATTAAAGGCAGCTTTGATTCAAAATTACGAGAAGGTCTTAACCTGAATGTTTTATAAGTAGTTTTAGTCCTTTTTGTGAGTTTCGAAGCTTCAAATTAAATAAATAGATTTTGTTTTTGTTAGATAATTGATTTTTTTTTGTCTGGAACAAATTTCAAATCTCATTAAAAAGTTTAATGTAAACAGTAATTTCAAATTCATGGAAGCCTCAACTGTGGTACAAACACATTGTTCTAAAAATTCATCAACTCCGACAAGTGTTGGTTTAATTAGAGTTCGAAAAACCATTCCCGTCACACCGCATCCACAGTGCGGGGAAAAACTGATTTATCACCGAACCCAACAGTCGAACAAAAAAAAACCTCTCTTTTTCACGTAAATCTGGTCGCAACAGTGCGCCGCGATTCTGCATAAATTTCCGCCAACCCCGCCTCAAATCAGGATTTAGAAACACATTATTTTCCACTCGGTGGCGTCCGTGATTTAATTGAGTACTCCGGTACGTGTTGGAGCCCGAGCTCGCGTCTAATTAGTTATCAACAATGTGCTAAAATAATTAAGCCTACATTTCGAGCGGAAAATAGTTTCAAACATCACACGACTATAATCGGAGCAGGGTGGTGTGAGGGTTTTGTAGGAGGGGGAGATGGTTTGGTTGGCATGACAAATGACTCCCTCGAACAGATGACAGCGGAGTTGAATTATTACACTGTTGCTCGTGGATTCACCAGAAGTTTGCTAATTTATTGCGTTTTTTCCATACTAGAAAAAAAACTCTTTTCGTACCCAATGCTCTAGAATGTTAATAGTCACGTTTATGATGTTCGCGTTGCGTGATATTGCAGTTGATTGAACGAAAATGCCAAATGGTTCAATTAACGTGAAAACGCGTGTGACTGATAAAAAAATAAAATCAACCCACACAAAAAAGTACAAATCTATAACATCGTTACGACCAATTTCGAGCGAATCTCACGCACGCGAGCTTCAATCGAAAATGTTCCCGGAGAGTTGCGTTGTTTGTGGCATCAAACGGAAAAATTTCACCACACACATTTTCCACCCAACCCAGAAGCTTCCAGCTGTGCTGATTTGTTTACATCGGGATGCCGCCACCGCTCGCTCCGGGAAGTTTGTTGTTGTTGAGCCCGAGTGGCCCACATTCTGCCGTTTTCCGGAATGCAACTTCCAGCGGCCAAAACTTCCAGCGTGGAAGTCGAGCTTTTCCCCCTGCTCGTTAAGGGGAAGCTGGAAGGGTTCCCCACGCGCGAGCTTCGGCGAATTTAGTCACCAATTTCACCACAACCGAAGTAGTCCTGGAAGTTTGCGAGCGAATCGCTGCGAGAAGCTGAGAGAATGTGCGAGATTGTGTGGAAAAACAACGCCCGAACGTCGGGGAAACTCACCAGTTTTCACCACTCTCGCAGAGAGTGGAGAGAATTCGCTCACGAAATGTCCCTAACCTTATCCAACATTTTCCAACCTTTTTGAAGTAGTTCAACTTAATCTCTCACGAGAGAGAAAGAGAGAGCGTGTGATGCTGCGAGAGAGTTGTTCTCTCGTTGTAGGTCAACACTCAAAGAGAAACCCAAAATCACGGTCACGAGCTTCACGCGAAGTGGTGAGTTTCTCCTTGCAACTCCAGGTCCTCCTAGCGTCTACGCTGGGTTGGGGCTGGGAGAGCTGGCGGGAAACCCGATTCGGTTTGTTTGGGTTGGGGCCGGTCTGGAAGCTGGAGAAGGAAGAGGTTTCCACCGCGGCGCTGCCTCTGACGGCGCTGGTATTTATTTAATTTCGCAAGTGGCAATCGGAGTAGGAGCATGATTCTTCGGCGGGGGTGTACGAAGCCATTTGGAATGTCACTTTGGGAAAGGGCGCTTGGGATAATTTAATTCGAGATTGATACCCAGCGGGGGACGGACTGAAATAGGATTGCGTTTTGTGAGGGGACGGGGGGTGGTGCACGTTGCTTTTTCAAGTCGAAGATGTGTGAATTTACGCACAATTATGCACATCGCATTCATTGGAAAGTGACTATTCCAATTGAGTGGTTTCGAATTATTGTTTAGGATTTAAAGAAGGTGCTTTGTATGTATCCTTTTCAGTATAGCCAAATACCAGAATTAGGCAATGAACTGTAATAAACTCATTTCAATGTGTTGTCAATAACAGTCCACACATAATTTGAAGTCGACCGCAAGAAACTTCGGTAAATCAAATCGGAATGATCAGAGTGAACATTTGTCTGAAAATGTCAATCAAAGGGTGTTTTTCGAAAATGCAAAAAAAGTTTGTTTTTTTTAGCTCGTTGCAAAACTATATTTTTTCAGCACTCTTCACGACTTGACCTAGTTTGGCGTTGAAAAATGTTACTTTTCGATACAGTCACAGAAGACAGAATTGCAAAATAGTAGTTTATGCAACAAGTTGCAAAAAGAGGATTTTTTCAGCACGAGTCGTACATGTATCCAACGAGGTTCACCGAGTTGGATAAATACGAAGAGTTCTGAAAAAATCAAGTTTTGCAACGAGTTCCATACAACATTTTTTTGCAATTTCAAAAAACACACACTGAGTGAAATTTTAAGTCAAATTTTCATGTATTTTGTCACTAAATCGTTTAAATCAAAAAAAGTTGAAAAGTGTTACTCTTCGAAACAAGTGCTGAGAACTTTTCAGCATTTATTTTGAAAAGTGTTGCTATTCGATTCTGTAATTTTTGGTACAGAAAAGTAGGCTATTTTGTCGTTCAAGAATGACAGGAAAAGTGGGTAGTTTCACGACGGAATTGCAAAAAGAATTTTTCAGCACTGTTATTTTGTATGAGTAGGCCATTAGTCGCTAAAGAATTTCAGAAAAAGTAAGTATTTAAAAGACAGAGTAGCAACAGCAAAGCGACTTAGGTTTTTTGGAAAATACCAACAAAAAATAGTTAGATTTTCAAAATTTGCAAAATGGGTATCAAACGAAGCGAAATTGTGTTTGCTTTATCACTTTATTATAGCGCAAGTTTTAAAAATTTGCAACATTGATGTAAAACGAATCGAAATTTGGTATGCTTTTCAACTTTCATAAAGTTTTTTTTATGCAACAATATTTGAACAAAATACCGTATTTATATTGAATGTACTAAAATTGTCTAAATTACTATCAAAATTTGTGTTTTAATACTAAATACTAAAATTTTCAGAAAATAACAAATTTTATTAGAAAGTACTAAAATTTTCTAAATTTGCAATTTAAATATACAACGAATCGAAATTTTGTATGCTTTTCACTTTCCTAATGTTTTTATATTCTAAAAATATAAAAAAAATATAACAAAATACCGTATTTTATCGAAAATATATACATTTAAAAAAATACAATATGGGTATCTAAGGGCGTTTTCACTTTATAAAAGTTTATACTGTTGTTTTTTTTTTAATCTCGGTATTTTCGAAAAAACCAGAAATTGCTTATGTTTTTAAATTAAAAAGAAAACTTTAAGAAAGCGAAAAGCAAACAAAATTTTCATTCGTTTATTATAAAAATTTCAAATTTAGAAAATTATTGTATTTTCAAAATAAGAACGGTATTTTGAGAAATTTTTGGATATTTTCAGATAAAAAGCATTAGGAAAGTGAAAAGCATACCAAATTCCGATTTGATTGATATCTTAATTGCGAATATAGATTTTTTTCTGAACTTTTCAGTAATTCTCTAAATAGACATCAATTATTTGAAAACATTAAATTGCTTTTCAAACAAATAAGTTAAATTTTGAAAATGTGTTAATTTTCGAAAAAAATTAGGTATTTTGTGAAAATTTTAGGTTTCAACAAAAAAAAAACTAATCATGTGAAAAAATACGATATTTTGTGAACAATTTTGAGTATTCATGCTATGATACTTACAAACGATGGATTATCGTTATCGCTCTTCGATAATTTTATCGTTAGCAAATATCATACTTTTTAACGAGGAACCCTCTCCATCCCCCCTGCCTCCTCCTCAAAACAAAAAAAAATCGTTAAAATCAGAAGACAAAGTAAATATTTTGAAAAAAAAAATCAATATTTTTTTTCCACTCAGCTGGAAACAATTCAAGCTTTTAACAAGTTTGTTTTTTAATATTCGCAAAAAAAATAATAATTAGAATTTTTCAAAAAAAAAAAAAAAAAAAAAACAACCGACTGTAAAATGCATTTTCCAAAATGTTTTTTTTTGCATTGAAAAGTTGAAATTCTGGCTTGATTAGCAAAAAAATAACACAGAAAATTGAAGTTTAAAACGATCTATCATTTTTTAAAGATGCATAAACATTCATTAAAAGAGAGTTTGAAAAATTCTAAGAGATGTTCAGAAATGATAAAAAAAACAATAAAATTACGGATTTTTTTTTCAAACTGAAGAAACAAATTAAGCCAGACACGGTGTAATTTTCTGGGAGTTTGCCTGATATTGCATACCATTAAAGAAGGTCTCTGTCCTGACAGTTTGTGGAGTGAATCGAAATATTTCTACGATTTTGCAATTTTCAAGATTGTCAAAAAAATGATATAATTGTAAAGTTTGAACAGAGTATCATCATCATTAAAAAAACTGCTTGAAAATTTTTTTTGTTAAAATTCAATAATTTCTAATTGATATAAAAAGGACATGACTTCAATTTCAATATTATTTACTATCACCACTCAAATAATAGTCAGCAGCACAAAAAATCTGTTAGCGGTTTTAAAATCAATATTGGTCAATTTTTATTTCCAATATTAAATTTTATTTAAATTGGTAAATTGCACATTTCATGTTAACATTTTATTAATTCTCGTAAAAATTTAAAACAAATTGAGTGCACTCTAAATGAAAACTCAATCAGCCGCTTACTGGTTTTCATCCCGACTTTTTGCGGTTATGGCTGGCAACTTCAAACGAAATTCCACCGCCAGGGGTCTCTAGTTGGGTGGTTTCATCAACTGAATTTCCCACATCAGTTGGTCAATACCTGATGTAATTAGGTATTTTTGGACCACCTCTGGTGAGCCACTGTAACGCAGGTTTCGCGTAGTGGTGGATGATCAAACACGTGACGTGATCTTTTTTGCATTTGAAAATTCAATTTCCCGCCAAAAACCACCCAAGTGGGAAGCTTCCTTTAAACATCGGTATTAATTACCTTAACCACACAAAATGAGTGAACAATTAGTTCGCTTTGTGATAAATTGAAACAGTTATAGTGGCTGGCAACTGAACTTCAACTGTTCAACTGTGATTTATGTCTTCCTGATTTAATATTTCAAGTTTGACGGAATTTAATTTCCCTGCCAGCAAACTCCGCAAAATCCAAAAATGTTAATTAAGATTTACATTAAGATAAGCGAAAGCAGCCAAATTTTAATTCCACAAACTTGAAGCTTTCACTTGCCATTTCCGGTGGCGCTTCTTCGTGCGCATTTCTTGGCAGTTGGATTTTTTTCTTATCGGCCGGTCCAGCGGAATCCCTTCCGGCAACATCACCGCCAGAATCGCGATGGTCCGTGGCCTTCCGTGTCACGGCCAGCAATTCCACAAATCAAAAGACGCCGCCGCGCGCACCACCCGACGGGCAGGCCGGAAAATATTAATTCCACTTCAGCATCAAAACTTTGGCCACTTTCTTTTTTCTCTTCACAAACCCAGTGGGGAAATTAATTCTGTCTACGCGCGATGGTTACGTGGAGGAGCGCAAGTTTTTTTTGCGTTTTCTCAAGTTCAAGGCGGATAAGCTGAAAGTTTTTTTCCCCAGAGCGGAATGGGGGGAAATGTGATGGAAAGTGGAAATTTTTAATAAATATTGCACGTGGCTTTGGGAAAGTAAAAGCAACAGATTTATTCGACTAGGCAGTTCGAACATATTGTTTCTTGAAGGGGAAAGTTTCTGGCTCACCAGTAACGAACCATAAATGAAAATGAGGGAAATGGGTGAAGAAGTTGGTTTGAGCTGCTAATTGCGTTAAAAGAACTTGGTCCATTGGTACAAGTGAGTTTGGACGGATTGGAAACTTGTCGAGAGGAACATAAAACTGCTTTGAAAGAGTTAAATTTGTAAGCTGCTCTTCAAAGTTTTGAATCCCGGTTTTAAAGCTCATTTTAACAATCTTCTTGAAGATATCCTGTTACATCGATTAAAGTCAACGAAAATAAAAAAAAAATGAAAGATGACAATGATTTGTTTTATGGCACAAATTTCAAGCACATGGTAATAAGAGAGTCGAGAACAAAAAAAATGTTAATTGAGTGGTCCAGATCGCAAAATTAAGTGGAATATGGATTTTCATAAAGTGGAGAAGATTTGGAGCTGAAGCTGAAGACACCAATCTTCAGTAGCGTTGTTGCAAGCGAAAAAAGGCCAACTTTTGGTCTGGTTGAAAATTATTGTAGTTCACGATTAGGTTAGTTCTTAAAATTTAACTTTTCAGGAATATTTTTTGGGAATTTAACTTAACATGACACTATCAAAAACCAGTTTTTCAATCTGGCAATTCAAGGTTAAGTTTTAGAGAGAAGTGGTATTCGGGGCACTTTAAAAGCTTTAAAAAATAAACATTTTTTGACAAATCCATTTGGGCCAAAAGGGTCAAAAGTATCATTCATTTTTAGGCAAAAAAAGAGGCAAATAAAAAATCTCGAAAAATTTACTTTTAAAAATGTATAGTTTTTAAGGGAAAAGTGAATGGGACCACCCTAACGAAGTTTGAAAATTGTTCAACAATATGTTTTAAAATGTTATTTTGCCCGCAGACTCTAAATCGGCCCTCAGGATTGAGCCTAATTTATGAAAAAAAATCTCTTTATGGTCATATTTTGGGTTTCTTTGTTAAACTAAGGTAATATTTTAATAAAAAATCGTCAATTCTTGGCAATAATGAAGATGGGTTCTATATAATTTTAGTTAAATTTTCGCATTTTCTAAAACATTCTTTCAATAATGAAAAATATTCAAGTTATGTTAATGTATATATATTTTTTAGTTGTTGCATATTGTCCGATCAGAAGAAGTCTTTTTTTGCTGCTGTTGAAATTTTAAGATTATTCAATTATTTTTGTGAGTTTTTGATTCTTATTGAAAACTTAAAAAAATGTTTTTCTTCTCAAATTCTTTTGGATTCTGACTGGAATCTGGTCAGTACTATCTGACCAGTTCTATAAAAATAAAAGTTTTTACATACTTTTATTTTATTGACAACATTATTTTCTTGTTCCTTTTTGCATGGTTCCGAAATAAGCATGAATTTGAAAGTAAATTTAGTTTTCATTTAAAACAAAGTATGCATTTTTTATGAAAATAAATCGGGATTAGTTTATGTGTGGTTTTGCTGAATACTGAACTTATTATTTAAAAAAATAAAATTAAAAATCGTGCTTCGTCATGCACACGGGATATGTCTTGAAAGTCTTCACCCCGAATTTCAACCAATTTGTTTGTAAAACTCAGGAAATGTATTATGAGATATGGGAAAACTATGACAAATATCATTGAAAATTTAGAAATACGTTATAAAAACACATCAGAATTTAAACGGATGAAACAAAATTTACTCTTAGGTGTTGATTTTTTGTTAATTAAAAAATAATGAAAAAAATTGTCTTTCTGTCAATATATTCTAAACTTATTCAAATTGAGCTAACTAAACAATTCACTATAACTTCTAATTTTAATAAAAAATGTTGCGAATTGTTCAAAGAAAATTTGAAAAATGCTGATTTTTTAAATAAAGTATAAAGTTATCTATAATTGGTTCTCTCCAAATTCAGAAAACTCTATATCTTAGAATAGACCATTCCCCAGGCATCCTCAAATCTTTAAATCTTTTTCCAAAAATGTTTCCACATTTTTAATGTACGGCTGTAGAACGAAAAAAAAAATATTTCTAAAAAATAATTCACTCTTTCGATTGGATTTCCAGGAATTTTGATTAAATCACAAAAATCTTTAGTAATTTTAATCTATTAGTGTTTAATTTTTTGTCATATTTGCTTCATACCATTGGCTGATTAAATAAAAGTAAAATAAAATGTTTAATGCACCAGAAACGTTAAAACCAGGGTGTCCATTCAAATCCCATTTTCATATTTTCCAAAAACTCAAATAATAAGGATTTCTTATCTAAATGAAATCTAAATGAATTTTAAAAGAAAAACAAACTATTTTTAACATTTTTCGTTAAAAACAGGAACCTAACAAACACTCCTGATTAAGAGTAGAAACATAAACAATTAGTCTCTCAAAAACCAAAAGCTTAAAAATACTTATGATTTCAATGTTAATTTTTAAAATTGGCAAACGTCAACTAAAAATGGCAAAAAGTTAAAGATAACTGAATTTAAAATTTTATTTTACTCTAAATGGATGAAGGCTTTGAACGTGACTGCTGTTACTATTCTTTCAAAGAATTTCGTTAAAAAATATGTTGCAATGAATTTTGCTAACCCTGAGCAATTCTCTACGAAATCGGTCGTTTTTCTTTAATTTTAATTTTTGTATTTTTTAATCCGACTGAAACTTTTTTGGTGCCTTCGGTATGCCCAAAGAAGCCATTTTGCATCATAAGTTTGTCCATATAATTTTCCATACAAATTTGACAGCTGTCCATACAAAAATGATGTATGAAAATTAAAAAATCTGTATCTTTTGAAGGAATTTTTTGATCGATTTGATATCTTCCACAAGGTTGTAGGTATGGATATGGACTACACTGAAAAAAATGATACACGGTAAAAAAATGGTGATTTTTTATTTAACTTTTTGTCACTTATACTTGATTTGCGAAAAAAAACTATTTTTATTTTTTTTATATATGTTATAGAGGACAACAAATGCCAACATTTCAGAAAATTCTAGGTTGTGCAAAAATTCTTTGAGCGAGTTATACATTTTTGTTTCAATACTGATTTTTTCAAAAAATCGAAAAATTGGTCGCAAAAATTTTTCAATTTTATTTTTCGATGTAAAATCAAATTTGCAATCAAAAAGTACTTTAGTGAAATTTTGAGAAAGTGCACCGTTTTCAAGTTAAATCCATTTTTAGGTAACTTTTTTGAAAATAGTCGCAGTTTTTCATTTTTTAAAATTAGTGCACATTTTTGCCCACTTTTGAAAAATATATCTTTTAAAAGCTGAGAAAATTCTCTATATTTTGCTTTTTTGAACTTTGTTGATACGACCATTAGTTGCTGAGATATTGCCATGCAAGTGTTTAAAAACAGAAAAAATGATGTTTTCTAAGTCTCACCCAAACAACTCACCATTTTCTAATGTCGATATCTCAGTAACTAATGGTCCGATTTTCAATGTTAAGATATGAAACATTCGTGAATTTTTCCGATCTTTTCTAAAAAAATATTTTAGAAATTTTTAAAACACGACAAACATTTAAAAAGGGCGATTGAATGTTTTGCCCTATTGAATTGTTAGTCTCGATTTTTTTTTTTTTTGAAAGTATTGTTTTCGAAAAGATCGGAAATTTTCAGGAATGTTTAATATTTTCATTTCATTTCATTTCATTTATTGGATTGTTTTGTTTGGCAATAGCAATCAAGTAAAACAACTGACTGTTTGACTGACAATGGTTGAACAATGGTTATTAGAACTGCTTTTTAACAAGTATTGATGAAAAATTGATGTCAATTTCAGTTTTATTTGTAATGGGTTCAAACTTCAAGCGAAAGGCTAAAAAGCTCGAATTCTTCCCCGTTCCAAGTCAGGCCAAGACAGCCCAAACTGGCACTAACATTCTTTGCCCCCGACTTTCGCACCCATTTCTCTCGCTCTGTGGTCCAAAAGTCACCCCAAGTTTGTCTTCTCCAGCAGCTCTCCCCAAAGCAACAGCTTTCCGTGTGTCATTTGCACGCTCGCACCGTGGCGGAAAATGAATAATTTCCATCACGTACCAATATTCCATCCACATTCCGCGCGTTATCCAGCATTGAGTCCGTGGTTGTAATCCCCCCTCGTCCGGATTGTGCCCGACTGGGCCCCGACTTTTGTCTGTCTGTCAGTTCGCGATCTCAAAAAAAAAAAATACCCTGCAAGAGACATGTTTTTTTTTTCTTGTGCGCACCTAAATATTCGCCCTAGGTCGAAATTTGAGGAACAAAAAACGAAAGAGGAGGTTGGGGGAAGCAGCACCTTAATAATTGATATTCACATTCCGTTTTTCCGCTCGGAACGTCTTCATTCCGTGGCCTCGGACATCGAGAGGGAAGGACTCCATGTCCGTCAGATTAGGTTCGAAACCCGGAATGAAATGGACGTGGGTTTGGAGGGTCTAATTCATTAACATATTAACGAGATGATTATCTAAACAAGATTTTGTCTGAATTTTCAAGAGTGCATTAATTGGATCGGAGGGACCAAGCTTCAGGAGGTGGTCGGAATTTTTTTCCCATCTTGAAGGGTCTGATATGGTGCGGGAGAGGGGGGGTGGCACCTGCCCGTGCCAATTAATGCCCGGAGAGCTGCTCCGGAATCGCGTGCGGTGACTTGATTTGATGAGACACGTCTCACGCGTTCGTCACACGAGAATCCTCCCCGATTTTGGGCAAATATGATTAGGATAATGCGATTGTTGTTTAATGGAGTGCTAATTGCGGGGATTCAAAGCTGGGCCGGAAAATTGCTTTCGGATGAGCGCGCTGGGACGTGATCATGTTGCTCAAACGGTTGGTCAGCCGGTCCGAGGGTGGACATTGATTAGAGTGATTAATACGGAGGAGGCACCACCCCCCCCCCACCCCCCTCACATGCTGGGTTTTGGAGGGTGATTATAATGTTTGACGAGGCCTCGATAATGTACCAGTCGAGGTGGTCGATGGACTGGAAGTTGATTGTTCCAAGGAATTTCCACCTGGGTGGGAAATTATTGATGTTAATTAAGACGGACGTATTAACATTTTGGACAGATTGTGGTCCAAATGAAAATTGAAGGACGAGTGAGTCGCATTGGTCACATTATGTCCTCATTACATAAAACGTAACAGTTGTCCTAAATTTTCATTTTTTTTTGGCATCTAAAGCGTATATTTTCAATATCATTGGCGTGTAGGCAAGTAAAATTATTATTTTTAAATTGTTTGTCTTTGTGTTCTGGTTGACGTCGAGGAAGGTCAAAGCAAAACTAAATCCCAAATTTTAAGTAAAATTTCGGAAAATTCGAAGCAAAAATTATTATACTTATGCTACTATCAAGAGTTAACAAATTATAAACGAATTAAGGAAAGAAATTGACCCAAACTCTGACATTTTTTTTAACGAAAGTTTATCAAAAGATAAGAAGAATATATTTGCCGAAAAAGGAATAATGAAGCGTTTATAATCGATTTTACTAAAAAAAAATCATGAAAATTTTATTTTCTGCACAAAAATATTTTTGAGAAAAAAAACACACATTTCATATTTCACATATTTTTCACACTTTTTCTGAAATAATTTCGTAGCCAGACTATCAAACACAATTCCATCGAAAAAATCACAAAATTATTAATTGAAAAATGAAAGAAATAGGATCGACAATAAAAATGAGTTAACATTTTTTTTATGCAATAAAACTTTTTAAAACGTTAGGTCAATTATATTATCAAAAGCTTTTCAGCATCACGAGATTTAAATTAAACTTTAAGTGAAATTTTAAATAAATATTTTCATTTTTCTAAAAGAATGTTTGATATTATACTATAAATGATTTGTTTTTCAATCATATTTTCAATTGAATTTCGCATGATTTTATTTCAATTATTCCATTCATAGACAATTTCAGTTATATTTCGAATGATACTTCGATTATACTATCTATGATATATTCAATGACAATTTCAATGATATTGTCAATGATAATTTTAATGATATTTACAATGATTTTTTTTAATGATATTTTCAATGATATTTTGAATGATTTTTTTAAATGATAATTTCAATGATTTTTTCAATTGTTTTTCTAATAATATTTTTAATTATTTTTCCAATAATATTTTCAGTTATATTTTAAATGATAATTTCAATGATATTTTCAATGATATTTTTAATGATATTTTTAATGATATTTTCAATGATATTTTCAATAGTTTTTTAAAAATGATATTTTCAATTGCTTTCAATTAAAATTTTTAATTATTTTTCTAATAATATTTTCAATGATATATACAATGATATTTTCAATGATATTTTCAACGATATTTTCAATGATATTTTCAATGATGTTTTCAATGATATTTTCAATGATATTTTTAATGATATTTTCAATGATATTTTCAATGATATTTTCAATGATATTTTCAATGACATTTTCAATGATATTTTCAGTGATATTTTCAATGATATTTTCAATGATATTTTCAATGATATTTTCAATGATATTTTCAATGATATTTTCAATGATATTTTCAATGATATTTTCAATGATATTTTCAATGATATTTTCAATGATATTTTCAATGATATTTTCAATGATATTTTAAATTATATTTTCAATGATATTTTCAATGATATTTTCAATGATATTTTCAATGATATTTTCAATTATATTTTCGATTATATGTTCAATTATATTTTTATTTATATTTTCATTTATATTTTCAATTATATTTTTTATTAAATTTTCAATTATATTTTCAATTATATTTTCAATTCTTTTTTCAATTATATTTTCAATTATATCTTCAATGATATTATCAATTATATTTTCAATGATATTTTCAATAACATTTTCAATGATATTTTCTATTATGTTTCCGATAATATTTTTTATGTTATTTTTTTATGATATTTTCAATTATATTTCCAATAATATGTTCAATGATAATTAAAATGATATTTTCTATGATATTTAAAAAATAACTTTCAGTTTCAATTTATATGATATAATCAATGATTGTTAAAGTGATTTTAACAATGTTTCAATGTATTCCATTCATATTTTGAACGATGTTTCCAATTATATTCTGGACGCAATTCTCAATGATCCCGAGCAGACGGAAGTAACTTGGGAATAACATTTTTTGATACTTGAAAATACTAGGCCAATAACATTTTTTGTTATTTATAACAAGATTTGTTATTCGTCGTTATGATTTTTTTGTTATTGGATTATTATTGTAATAACAGACTAATAACATTTTTAGTTATTCTTCGAAAAAATCTTTGTTATTATTATTTTTTTTATTTTAACAACTAATCCGATCATCCCAATAACAGTTGAGGGTATTCTTCCATGACAAAAAATTTTATTCCAAAGTTGTTTAGGCTATCAATCAATATCTGACCAATAACAAATTTTGTTATGATAACATAAACTGTTATTCAACTCTTATCCAAAAATAGATTTTTCATGAAGGTTCCATAACATTTTCTGTTATTTTAACAGTATTTGTTATTGAAATGGCATGAATTTAGTTATTACCGTCTGCCCGGGATACTTTGAACGAAGTTTTCATTGACTTTAAATAATTCTTAAATGATTATTTATGATATTTTCAGTGATATTCACAATGATATTCCCAATGATATTTTGAATGATGCTCTCTGTGACATAATGAACGGTTTTGAATGATGTTTAACCTTTGGGAAGTCACGTGTTTTGGTCTTTCTTACAAGTGTGTACAAAATACCTGATATTGTAAATAACCTATAAATTTAATGGTACTTTCAAAGATATTCTCCATAATATTTTGAATGAACATTTTAGTTATAAGTACTATAATATTTTATACAGCATTTTTTATAGTATTTTCAATGAAAATTGCTATGAAAATGTTTTTTACTGATATCTGAAAGATCTTCAGCAAGATATGTTGATTTTTAAATATATTTGCTTGAAATCAAGGTCAATTAAGAAATTGTTAATTATTGTGATAAATTTTAGATTGGATTGGAGATTGGTAAGTTGAAGATTGGTTTTAGATTTGGATCAACAATTTGGAAGAAAAATCTAATTATTCTCATTCATAATTGATTTTTGACCTGAAAAATTGTTTCAAAAAGTGGTGGTGCCAAAACACGGTATGAAAATACATTGTATAAGATACTTTTAAAGATATTTTAAATGTTTTTTTAAACAATATATTTTTCAAAATATTAAAAAAAAATTGTAAGATATTTCAAGATATTTATAAAGATATCTTAAAAGATGTTATGAAATATATTTTAAAAGACATTTTTATATATATTTAAAAAGGTGTCATGAAAGATATTTCATAAGTTTTGTTACACATATCTTCATAACTTTGACAAATTTAAGGCAAAATATAATTTGATGTGAGCATGATAATTTAATGGATTAAAAAAATGTAAATACTTTCAAAATATAGCCATAAATATTTCTTTTTTAAAAATTGACGTTGGTGAAATTTATTTTGAATTCAGTGTATGAAAGTCGTATTCAAATAGATTAAAGACATGCGTTGATTCAATATTTAAATTTATGAAGAGTATTTCGAAGATAAGTTCGAATTGATCGATTTGTTACTACAAAATCTTGCTCAAAAAATTAGAAAAAGTGAAATGATGTGTTTGTGAATAAATATGTTCAATCAATCAAATAATTAGTTTCAAACATTTTACAAAAAAAAACCGTCGTAAATTCATAAAAAAAAACATTAAAATATTTCATCTTTGTTCAAAAAGAACAACTGCATTATTATCGATTTGACATTGTCCGTATGCATTGTTAAAAAAATGCATTAATTAGTTCAAATTGTTTTTATCTAAAAAAATAATATTTGGAATGAAAGAGACTAAACTGATTAAAATATTTCATAATCCAATAAACCTGCCAAAAACAGTACAGCTCGAATTCAGAAGCATCCCACATTTCAAAAATTAATTTCCAATTCATTGTTTGCCAAATTTGAGCTTCTCGTCCGTTTTTATTCCTTCTCTTTCACAAAACAACATCACCATCGCCAATTATCCACTCAAGTGTAATCGAAACATGGCAAACAAATCAATAGGCATCCATTCATTGCATTTTGCCTCCTCTCCCCACACTCACACACACGCACAATTTCTCATATTATAGAAAAGCAAATTTGATGTACACATCAAACAGAACGCAACCATGTTGAAAATCGAAATGGAATTTTGCCGGTCGGTCGGGTCTCGGTTCCGAATGGTTTTCGTTGCTGGCTGATGCTCGATTTAGGTGGCAATATTCAACAATCAGCATTTTGTGAGTGAGGGGGGGGGGGGGGGGGGGCGCATGCTTTATTGGCTGACAGACAAACCGATTTCACCGCAAAACAACACGTCAAATGTTTGGGGTGTGGTGGTGGAAAATCTGTGGGGTATTTTTGGGTTCGGGAGCGATTTCTCAAAATTGCATAGTTTTTCCGAGAGGGGGAATTGCCCGGAAGTTGATCGATTTTGACTTCAATTTTTCGGTTCAATTTCAGCTTTCAATTTACCAGCTTGATGTTTTTTTTTTCAAATGCTGAGAAATGTTTGAAGTTGGCCCAGCAAACCAAATTTAATCAAATTTCAACTGGTTGACTTTTCCACCAAACCCTGGCAGCACTGTTGGTTGAGGTTAGTTTGGCCGGAAATGGATTTGTTTTCCGGGAAGGGGGGAAATTTTCGAAACTTCGAATCGAAAGCCATAATCGTTTGCATTTTGCAAACAGTTCAGAATTGGAGCTGCTGCACAGCTGCCGTTTATTGCGAACAAATAGAAAATTCGGGAAAACTTTTTTTTTTTTTTTGCTATTCCACAATTGACCACCCACCCTTGTCCACGGCAAATAACTACAAATACGTGCTCATGGCTGGTGTCCGGTGGATGATTTTTTTTTTCGGGTGCCACAATTAATGTGTGTGTGTGTGTTTGCACACACCAAACCAAACCACACAAACGCGATTTGGTCAGATTTGGGGCATCAGACTTTTGGGATTCCCTCTGACCGGAAGTGAATGGTAAGTCAGCCTGTCCGATAGGTGGCAGAGCTAGCAGAAACAAAAAAAAAGCGTTAAATAGTTTGAATTTGTATTTGCTAGTGGTTTTTGCCGAGTGTGCTTGTGAATGATGCTACGCAAAAAGTCGAGTTTGTTGAACAAAGAAGTGGTGAAATATTTAAACTGTATGTGGCATTTGATTTCATTTTTTTTTATTTGATTATTCGGAAACGAAACATAACACGAACAGTTAACTAAAAATAACATTTTCAAGCAATATGTAACGCTGCCGTCAAATTTATTTATACATAATCAGGGAACGGCATCACCAGGACAGAAAAGCCTTGCGTAAGAGTGACGTCAACGAAGTAAGTTTTTTTGAAGGGCCTCGAACGCAGCTTGAAAAATTGTTAAGCTAGGTGAAAATATGCTACCAGCACGATACTTTGCCATATTTCCGTTGAAACCTGACGTTCGCAAGTGACGTTCTGTGTATTGCTTGCAAAAATCGAAAACTGCTGTCAGATAACCAATCTTATGCAACTTTGACGCCAACGATAGCAAAAATCTCACTTGTTTTCGTTCTTTACCAGAAACAGATCGGAAATCTTCCATCAAACTAGGATCATTGCATTGGAAATAATTCAATCAATAACTAAGCTCTCAATTTTTTAACCAATTATTACTTTAACCCGATAATTTGCAAAAATAATTCAAAGTTTCCCAGTCAAATAAGGTTTGAGTTTTATTCCGATAATCCGATCAGCTTAAAACTCCTTACACAAGCCAAGGAATTTTTGATGCACTCGATACCAATGTTGGGCAACTTTTGGCTCCGATCGAGTCAAATAAGTTATAGATAACGAAGCATTTGCTTCCTTGCGTAGCTTACGAATGCGTATTAAATGTAGTTAAAGGTTGAGCATAATTGCTAATTTTTGTAAATAAGCCTAAACAAACCGTAATATTTTAATTTAGCTAAATGTGTTTTTTGTTGATTTGAAAAATAATTGCGGGTAAAAAAAGCCATTTTTCATCAAAGACATGTCCATATAATTTTTCATACAAATTTAGCAGCTGTCTTTTGAAGGATTTTTTTTGATAAATTTTGTGTCATCGGTAGCTATGGTTAAGAACTACACTGGAGAAAAATGAAACGCGGTAAACAGTTTTTTTGTGATTTAAAATTTCACTTTTTGTCATTTATTTTTGATTAGCGAAACGAAGTTGACTTTATAGCTGTCGGCCACCATTGCTAGTACCAACCACTAGTGTCTTCCTTTTATCTACAAGGACTTCGCCGCCCTGGGCTTCTAAGTGTATGAAAGTATGGCACGGAGCGACGGCGCCGAATACCCATATTTACACAAAGAATTTTAGAGCGCCCGCCGCGGGATTCGAACCGGCGACCTCTGGGTTGTGAGTCCAGTGCGC
Organism: Culex quinquefasciatus; assembly: GCF_015732765.1. NCBI lineage: Eukaryota > Metazoa > Arthropoda > Insecta > Diptera > Culicidae > Culex > Culex quinquefasciatus. The sequence goes on along the minus strand of NC_051862.1, from coordinate 213,761,379 downwards.
GGTCCGATTGATCCACACGGGCGGGACTTTTTTTTTTTTTTATTAGCATCATTTTTAATACGTTTCAAAGGACATCAAATGCCAACTTTTCAAAAATTTCCAGAACAGGCAAAAAATCTTAAATCGAGTTATGAATTTTTGAATCAACACTGATTTAAGAAATCATCAAAATATTGGTCGCAAAAATTGTTCAACTTCATTTTTGATGCAATATCGAATAAAAAAAGTACTTCAGCGAAATTTTGATAAAATGCATCGTTTTCAAGTTATAGCCATTATTAGGTAACTTTTTTGGAAATAGTCGCAGTTATTCATTTTTTAATGAGCGCCAATGTTTGCCCACTTTTGAATAAATATTTTTGAAAAGCTGAGAAAATTCTCAATATTTTGCACTTTTGAACTTTGTTGATATGACCCTTAGTAGCTGAGATATTGCCATGCAAAGATTTGAAAACAGGAAAATGAGATTTTCTCAGTGTTGCCCAAGCAACCCACCATTTTCTAATGCTGATAACTCAGCAACTAATGGTCCGATTTTCAATGTTAAAATATAAAACATTCGTGAAATTTTCCGATGTTTTTAAATGTTTTTTTCTTTATTTTATTCAAAAGGGCGTCTTATTAAATGTTTGGCCTTTTATAAATGTTAGTATTGATTTAAAAAAGGGAAGTATTGTTTTTGAAAAGATCGTAAAATTTCACGAAAGTTTTATATTTTTATATTGACAAGCGGACCATTAATTGCTGAGATATCGACATTAGTAAATGGTGAGTTTGCCAAAGACACCATATTTGAATAATCAGAAATCATTTTTAATTATTTTCAGCAAAAAAATGTATGGTTCCAAGATCGTCAAATAAGCAAATTGTGTTTTCATTTCAACCGCTTTATTTTTATGGAGCCACCCTAATCGCCAATAAAAAAAACGAGTTTTACTAAAGTAACAACGAACAACCATGTTAAACTTGAACCAAATCGCAACTAATTTTACATGAATATAGTGCAACTGAAAATTTAGTCTGTTTTTTTTCTCAAACCTGTTGAATTATTTTTTTTAAACTTTTTTTTTTGTCATTCTACTGTGCTGAAATTGCCTACTTGTCATCGCCCATATAACAATGCTGAAAAATTCATCATTTCACTCATAAACGAAACGAAACTATTGGCACGACGCCCCCCGGGGCATGGCCTTCCTCTAACGTGGGATTTCTGCTCCAGCGCCTCTGACGAGACAGGAGAAACCGGGACCGACGTTTTACTTCACCATCCGATAGAAGCTCAGTGGATAAGGCGGGAATCGAACCCGCGTCTCATAGCATCATCGGGATCGGCAGCCGAAGCCGCTACCCCTGCGCCACGAGACCCACAGACCGTCAGAATGTCTACTTTAAGGAAAAAATATGCAAATTAGTGGTTTTCAGGGCGGGGCTCGGGGAGGAGGGGGTGAACGAAAAAATATCCGAGCAAAATGCGTTACAGTAAATTTGTAAAATTTCTATCTTATGCAAAACATGACCAAAACTCAAAGTTTTATAGTGCTTTGGAAAGGTTTTCACCTGAACTTTATATTAAAAATATAAAAAGACTACGTTTTCTATAAAGTTTTACTAAAAAAGTTAAGTAAACATTTATTGTTCTATAAACTAACATCAGTAAGAGAATAAAAACATGACTTTTCATTAGAAGCATAATCATGCGACATATCTAACTTCTCAAAATTCCATGAATAGTCAATCTGTAACAAAATTGAACCGATTCAGCTGAACCGGTTCACCCAACCGGTTCAATAGTTGTACCGGTTGAACATTTCTGGCACAAAATGTATCATGCGACATGTCTAAATCTTTCAAATTGCCTGAAAAGTCATTCTGTAACAAAATTGAACAGATTCAGCTGAACCGGTTCATCCAACCGGTTCAATAGTTTGTAGGTTTGTAGATGGGTAATTCTCTACCAACTCACACGAAATCGGGAAAAGTTGCCCAGACCCATCTTCGATTTGCGTGAAACTTTGTCCCAAGGGGTAACTTTTGTCCCTGATCACGAATCCGAGGTCCGTTTTTTGATATCTCGTGACGGAGGGGCGGTACGACCCCTTCCATTTTTGAACATGCGAAAAAAGAGGTGTTTTTCAATAATTTGCAGCCTGAAACGGTGATGAGATAGAAATTTGGTGTCAAAGGGACTTTTATGTAAAATTAGACGCCCGATTTGATGGCGTACTCAGAATTCCGAATAAACGTATTTTTCATCGAAAAAAATACTAAAAAAGTTTTAAAAATTCTCCTATTTTCTGTACTCGACTGTAAAAAATATTGGAACATGTCATTTTATGGGGAATTTAATGTACTTTTGGAATCTACATTGTCCCAGAAGGGTCATTTTTTCATTTAGAAAAAAAAAATTCATTTTAAAATTTCGTGTTTTTTATTACTTTGCAGGGTTATTTTTTAGAGTGTAACAATGTTGTACAAAGTTGTAGAGCAGACAATTACAAAAATTTTGATATAGAGACATAAGGGGTTTGCTTATAAACATCACGAGTTATCGCGATTTTACGAAAAAAAAGTTTTGAAAAAGTTACTTTTTGCGTTTCTCTTTGTTTCGTCGTCCGTGTCTGCGCGGGTGACCATGAACGGCCATGATCGATGACGACCAACTTTTTCAAAACTTTTTTTCGTAAAATTGCGATAACTCGTGATGTTTATAAGCAAACCCCTTATGTCTATACATCAAAATTTTTGTAATTGTCTGCTCTACAACTTTGTAGAACATTGTTACACTCTAAAAAATAACCCTGCAAAGTTAGAAAAAACACGAAATTTTAAAATGAAAATTGTGTTCTAAATGAAAAAATGACCCTTCTGGGTCAATGTAGATTCGAAAAGTACATTAAATTTCCCATAAAATGACATAATCCAAAAAATTTCACAGTCAAGTAACGGAAAATTGGAGAATTTTTAAAACTTTTTTAGTGTTTTTTTCGATGAAAAATACGTTTTTCCGGAATTCTGAGTACGCCATCAAATCGGGCGTCTAATTTTACATAAAAGTCCCTTTGGCACCAAATTTCTATCTCATCACCGTTTCAGGCTGCAAATTATTGAAAAACACCTCTTTTTTCGCATGTTCAAAAATGGAAGGGGTCGTACCGCCTCTCCGTCACGAGATATCAAAAAACGGACCTCGGATTCGTGATCAGGGACAAAAGTTACACTTAAGGACAAAGTTTCACGCAAATCGAAGAGGGGTCGGGGCAACTGCTGTGTGAGTTGGCGGAGAATTACCCAGGTATGAATATGGACTACACTGAAAAAAATGATGCACGGTAAATAAAAATTTGATGACTCTTAATTTAACTTTTTGTCACTAAAACTTGAGTTGCAAAAAAACACTATTTTTATTTTTTTTATATGTTTTAGAGGACATAAAATGCCAACTTTTCAGAAATTTTCAGAATGGGCAGAAAATCTTTAACCGAGTTATGATTTAGTGATTTAGAAAAGTACTTCAGTGAATTTTTGATAGAGTGCACCGCTTTCAAGTTATAACCCTTTTTAGGTAACTTTTTTGAAAATAGTCGCAGTTTTTCATTTTTTTAAATTAGTGCCCATGTTTGCCCACCTTTGAAAAAAATATTTTGGAAAAGCTGAAAAAAATCTCTATATTTTGCTTTATTGAACTTTGTTAATACGACCCATAGTCAGACATGCATCGGCACTATGAGCTCTTTTTAACGGCACTCAGCTTGAGGAGTTAGAGCAAATGCATGTCTGCCCATAGTTGTTGAGATATTGCCATGCAAAGGTTAAAAAACAGAAAAATTGATGTTTTCCAAGTTTTACCCAAACAACCAACCATTTTCTAATGTCGATAAAACATTGATTAAAAAAATTAGAATTTGGTCAAAGATTTTTTGCCCATTTTGGAAATTTCTGAAATGTTGGCATTTTATGTCCTAAAACATATCAAAAATAAAAAAAAGTGTTTTTTTGCAAATCAAGTTTTAGTGACAAAAAGTTAAATTAAAAATCACCAATTTTTTTTACCGTGTATCATTTTTTTCATTTTTTTTTCAGTGTAGTCCATATCCATACCTACAACTTAGCCGAAGACAACAAATCGATCAAAAAATACAGATTTTTGGATTTTCACATATCATTTTTGTATGGACAGCTGCCAAATTTGTATGGAAAATTATATGGACAAACTAATGATGCAAAATGGCTTCTTTGACCATACCGAAGGCACCAAAAAAGTTTCAGCCGGATTAAAAAATACAAAACTTAAAATTAAAGAAAAAAGACCGATTCCGTAGAGAACTGCTCCTCGATGAAATATTTTTTAAAGTTGAGAAAATATTCTATAATTTCCCTTCTGAAACTTTGAAAATAGGGCAATTAATTTAAAAAAAAAAAACAGCCTAACAATGAATTCAAAAAGATGAAACTGTCACCCAATTCGGCTTTAATTATGAATTGACGATATCTCGGAAAAAAATTGGTTCGGTTTCAATGTTAAAAATTGGAACTTATATGAAATTTGCTGATCATTACATTAAAATAAATTTGAATATTTTAAAATCTATCTGTACTTTTGAAAAGGTCGAAAAAAATATAATATACCAAATTGATCATAAATTCCAACCTATTGATAGCGAATTTAATACATTTGCTTATTACTTGCATGGCCAGTCCCCAAAATTGTATGGAGACTTGTATGGAAAAAGTGATGATGCATAATTGCATCTTTTGACATGACATGTACAAAACGAAACTATTGGCACTACGCCCCCCGGGGCATGGCCTTCCTCTAACGTGGGATTTCTGCTCCAGCGCCTCTGACGAGACAGGAGAAACCGGGACCGACGTTTTACTTCACCATCCGATAGAAGCTCAGTGGATAAGGCGGGAATCGAACCCGCGTCTCATAACATCATCGGGATCGGCAGCCGAAGCCGCTACCCCTGCGCCACGAGACCCACTACAAAGCTTTGTCCAAATAAAAAAAAATATGTGAAAAAAATGTGAAATTGTACAGAACTGCTCAGCATGCTTTAAGACTGCCCAATTAAAATTTTTAAATATTTTTTTCCGAAATAATTTGATTGTTGAGCCAATAACCACAAACGACTCAATTGCTCGAATAATTTCCGGCATTTCATCAGCCCGATGATTGATACACCCCCAAGTCCAAACAGGAGGGGAGCCAATAATTAATCCGCCATTTTGGCCCCCCAACCAATATTGCATCATTATCGTCGGTTTTATTGTCGGAATTTGTTTGCTCTCGCATTCTCTCCGGCTGGAAGAGAGCGCCATTTCCAGCCATGCTGCGGTCATGTAATTACTTAACCCATTTGACCACAGTAGCACCGGGGGCTTTTGACCTCACAGGAGTGGCCCTCCCACTAATTAACACAGCGTTGAGCGATTGTCCACTTGGTTTCAAGCAAATTTGCACACCCAATCCGCTTACCGGTCGGGCGGTGACATCAATTTAAATATTTTTTTTGTTCCACCATTTTTTAAAATATGATAAATTCCAAATTGTTAAACATGCCACTTGAAGGCAAAAACAAAAAGACTCACACTTTCACGAAAAAAGCTTTGACGATTAAATTCCTGGAAATCCGGGATGAAAATGCAACACCCTGCCAACGCTTAAGCTGCTTACCTGTAAGTAAAGAAGGGGGAAAAAATACGAGCTTTAGTGATGGCTTGCCAGTGGAAGCTTTCCAGCAGATAACGAGTTGTTTGGTTTGCCGCGTGATTTATGGTGCAGATGGATGGAAATCATTACTCTGAACTGGGAAGATCTCCTGTTTGAAACGGGAAAATTTCTTGAAATGGAAAAAGTGAGCCTAGATTTATGCAAATCTTGATTGGATTTGTTAAAAATAAATTTATGCATTTTTTGTTCATTTCTGAGTATTATTGTTTTACACGAAATGAATTTAAAAAAAATACTCAAAACCATAACTTAGATGAAGATTATTTCAAGATCATTTTTGTAACCTACATTGCGTTAAATATAAAACTAAAGATAACCTTAAATCAAACCACAAAATACCATTTCAAGTGCCCAAAACCCACTCAATTCAAAAGATCGCCTCTTTTCTCAAAAGTGCTCCCTTTTTCCACAAAACTGAACATTTTTCCAATTTTCCTCGACTACGCCGGCTGCTATCTCTTAAGAGGAAGAAGCCGAGCATCATCCTTCTGTTCATCAAAACCCCGGCTCAATGGGTGTGGGTTAGCTCACTTTCGGGATCGTCCGATAATAAACATCCTCTCTAGGAAAGCCAAATACTCGAGCTGGTGCAGTGGCTTTTCGTGGAAAAATTTACCCTCAAACAGGGAGGGGGCGTGTGGGCAAGGAGACCCAGAAATCCTTCATATTTTCAATATTCGATCGAGAGGAAAATTTATGACCATTTCGTTTATTTTCCGCTCGTCTTCACCCGAAAACCTACCAACCAGCCTACGACCAGTGCCAGAAGTGGGAGGGAAAAATTTCAAGGATTTCCTCGATTTTTCCCAAGGCATTTTTTTTCTTTCTCCAAAAATATATATTAAACCGTTATCGGCTGGTGTCTTGCCAGGTTTTGGGCTCCAGGGCGAGACGTGACGATTGGAACCGACTCCCCAAACCCACCCTCAGAAATAACTCTCTCCACAAACTCGATTTTCCGTCCAATTTACTAACGATATGGCGGCTCGAGAGCCGTCCGTTCCGAAGTGGCACTTCTTGTGACCTCCGATCGGTCCCATTGTCAACCGGATTCTTCCCGCTCAAGTCGATAGCCAAACATCGAAATCTACTCCAAGTCCAACTCCACAAGAGAAGAATGGGTTTTGTTCGCCAAGTGGACATTGATTGGACAATGAGAGGACTTGAAATTTAAACATAAATTCCATCAGGGCAGAGAGAAAAAAATCGCAATCACAAACTGTCCCATCTAATCAAACTTTACAACCGAGCGAGAGAGAGAGAGAGAGAAAAAGTCTGGACTGTCCATCTCAATTTTCCGAGGAAATGCACTTGACGTGGCCAGCTGGACTGGAGTGTCACGCAATTTCCTTTCGATGTTTGGCCAAACGGACCGAAACCCTCGGACCAATGCTATTTTTCAAACAAACGGAAAATATTTATCACCCCGCCCCTCCAGTGTTAGTGAGGAAATGTGAGCCCTTCTGTGTGCAGGGAATTGGTGGGATCACTAGTTGCCATGCGAGACGGACAGTGGCGTTTGAAAATGTTTGGACATTCGCTAGAAGAAAACGGTTCTCAAAATATCAACTCAAAAGTATTATTAACTCGACATTTTTGAAGTTGATCTCAGTAAACGATTCAATTTCGTTGAGGTTTGAAAGATTTTGCTCCATAAACACGCTTTAATCCACAGAATTGGATTTTAGTAAATTTCCTTCCAAAAAATGCCATGGAATCATTTTATGCAACCGGGCGCACCCAAACTTATCTGTGGAGGTAGCCAAAATAAGAGGTTGCATTTATTCGAAATTTACAATGTTATTGATTGGCAGAGAAATCACTTGAATTGTTTATTAGTTCCTTTTGGCTCCCTGAACTCCCAAATAAACATTGTGCATTTTTCAGACGTCAACTTCTAAAATGTCGAGTTGAGAAATTCTTAATCGATGATTCTTTGATTGAGAATTTCTTATGATTTGTGGATCTACTATGATGCATTTTGTTGGAAAGTGTAGTGATCTCGATGCTTAGCTTTTTTGTTTTTGTTGGTTATCAACCATTACAAAGGAAACCCATAGGTTGTTCTGAAAATATATTTTAGATTTGTATTTCAGATGAATAATTTTTATTCAATTTAAAGTATCCTCAAGTATAGAATGAGAAATCATAATTATCAATTTTAGCGTGATCTAAGAAAATAAAACAATGTTTTTGGTGGCAAAAAATCCATCTGAAAAAAAAAAAAATACTATTTTATTTGACATGAAAAATATCCATTAATTTTGCTTGTACTTCAGGCATTGACAATGGTCTGTAAGAATTCGACTTTCCAAAGCCGTTCAATCGACAAGATGCGGACAAAAATAACTCAAATTTTGGGTAGTTTTAAAAATACTAGCACCGGCACCGTAACTTTATAAAAAATTATAAAAAGTAGGTTAGCCATAGAGCGTCCAATTTCCCGTCCCGGGAATTCCCGGGATATCCCGTGAATAAAATGTTCGTTTCCTGGGAAATTTGGAAAATTCCCGGGAATTCCCGAAATTCAAGGGAAAGTATACGGGAAATTCTCTACCAACTCACACGAAATCTGGAAAAGTTGCCCCGACCCCTCTTCGATTTGCGTGAAGCTTTGTTCTAAGGGGTAACTTTTGTCCCAAATCACGAATTCGAGGTCCGTTTTTTGATATCTCGCGACGGAGGGGCGGTAACTCGTGATGTTTATAAGCAAATCCCTTATGTCTATATATCAAAATTTTTGTAATTGTCTGTTCTACAACTTTGTAGAACATTGTTACATGCTCAAAATTAATCCTGCAAAGTGAGAAAAAACACGAAATTTTTAAATGAAAAATTTTGTTCTATATGAAAAAATTACCCTTCTGGTTCAATGTAGATTCGAAAAGAACATTAAATTTCCCTTAAAATGACATGTTCCAAAATTTTTTACAGTCGAGTAACGGAAAATGGGAGAATTTTTAAAACTTTTGAGTGCTTTTTTATGGAGCAATTCCAGCCCAAAACAGGAATTTTTCAGGTACTTTTTTCTCGACCCTCTCCGATTTCAATGAAACTTTGTAGACATGTTATCCTACGCTTATATAAGCCATTTTTGTGTATATGGAGCCAATTCCACACGATAATGACATTTGAGAAGGGCGTAAGTGTTTTAAATATTTTTGTAATTCGGAATTTAAATATTTCTGTATCTCGAAGCCGTTGCATCGTATCAAAAAGTGGTCAAAGACAAACTTGTAGGAAATTTGACGGGCTTTTCGATAAAAATACACTGAAAGAAAAAACACCCAACTTTTATGAGATTTTTGATTTTAAGTTTAAAAGTCAAATTTGAGAGCCCACGATTTTTTCGTTCAAAATTTTTGTGAAGATAGCCTAAGATGTTACAAAAAGACTCACGAAAAATGCAGGATGGAGCAACTCACCTAAAAAAATACAAAAATCATTTACTGAAACTGTTTTTTTTTAAAAGTGCTCTAAACGTCAAAATTTTCCAAAACCGAATACGGGAATCGATTCTCCAGACAATTTTACATAAAAGTCTCCATATTGACCATTGTCCTAAGTCCAATCCTTGTAAAGTTACAGCGGTTTAAAAAATAAAAATGTTGAAAAAATAGGTTTTTTGATGGTTTTTGGCAATTTCTATATGACAGACTTAATTTTTCAGTCTCGTAAATATTTTTACCGGAAAGCTCGTCAAATTTCCCATAAGTTTGTCTTTGACAACATTTAAATTGGATGTATGAGCTTGCAGATATAAGCTAATTACATTGCTCATAATTGAAAACATCATATTTTTTCAGTGTAGTATAGTAACCTGGATAGTAAATTAGCTTATATCTGTAAGCCCATACATCCAATTGAAATGTGGTCAAAGACAAACTTATGGGAAATTGGACGAGCTTTCCGGTAAAAATATTTACGAGACTGAAAAATCAAGTCTGTCATCTAGAAATTGCCAAAAACCATCAAAAAACCTATTTTTTCTACATTTTTATTTTTAAAACCGCTGTAACTTCACAAGGATTGGACTTAGGACAATGGTCAATATGGAGACTTTTATGTAAAATTGTCTGGAGAATCGATTCCCGTATTCGGTTTTGGAAAATTTTGACGTTTAGAGCACTTTTTAAAAAAACAGTTTCAGTAAATGATTTTTTGTATTTTTTTAGGTGAGTTGCTCCATCCTGCATTTTTCGTGAGTCTTTTTGTAACATCTTAGGCTATTTTCACAAAAATTTTGAACGAAAAAAAATCGTGGGCTCCTCAAATTTGACTTTTAAACTTAAAAATCAAAATCTCATAAAGTTGGTGTTTTTTCTTTCAGTGTATTTTTATCGAAAAGCCCGTCAAATTTCCTACAAGTTTGTCTTTGACCACTTTTTGATACGATGCAACGGCTTCGAAATACAGAAATATTTAAATTCCGAATTACAAAAATATTTAAAACACTTACGCCCTTCTAAAATGCCATTATCGAGTGGAACTGGCTCCATATACACAAAAATGGCTTATATAAGCGAAGGATAACATGTCTACAAAGTTTCATTGAAATCGGAGAGGGTCGGGTACAACCGATTCCCTATTCGGCATGGAATTGCTCTATGAAAAAACGTTTTTTTTTCGGAAATTTGAGTACGCCATCAAATCGGGCGTACAATTTTACATAAAAGTCCGTTTGACACCGAATTTCTATCTCATCACCGTTTCAGGCTCCAAATTATTGAAAAACACCTCTTTTTTCGCATGTTCAAAAATGGAAAGGGTCGTACCGCCCCTCCGTCACGAGATATCAAAAAATGGACCTCGGATTCATGATTAGAACAAAAGTTACCACTTAGGAAAAAGTTTCACGCAAATCGAAGAGGGATCGGGGCAACTGCTGTGTGAGTTGGCGGAGAACTTCCCATACATAGGGTAGAGTAGTCATCAATGAGACACGGGGAACAATGATAAAATGGCTCTCACAAGTCGTAGTTTTAACCAATCAGGCTCATATTTGGGGGAAAGATGTGTCTTCTAGATACACGTCTGCCAAATTAGTGGCTTTGGTTATGGACGCTCCCTTGAAAAGTAATTCATAAATGTTTGATTCTGGGTTGTAAAAGTAAAATATGGACAAAAAAAACTTTTTCGCTCGTAGGCTGCCATTTACACCAAAACTAATATTTCTTAAAATTTCTTTCGACGTTCTATAGGGATTAAGTTGGGCTACAATGTCCTTTCATTAGATTTGACCAAAATTTAGAATAAACTCAGAATCCAGGGCTGTCTCATTGTTCCCCACTAATTTCAGCCCATGGGTAACAATGAGACACTTTGATTTTTCTTCAATAAACTTTTCAAAATCGATGGAAATCTTTCAAAACATGAATTAAAAGTTATTTTTGGCATATTTATAGAGTTTAAACTTCATTTAACCAAAAATACAAAGTTATTTGGTATTAATATATGGATTTTACAAAATTTAAATACTTTTTAGTGTAACTTTTGTTATTAAAAGTTTCATGTTGGCAAAATTGCTCTAAAAGGTTCAAGGCAAGTCACCTGCAATGGAACAATACAAAAACATGATGTTTTGCTAGAAAAATGTTGATTTTCGTAGAGTGTCTCATTGTTCCCCAGCTGTCTCATTGTTCCTGCCAAGTGCGTCTACAATGAGACAGTTGAATAACTCTGGCTGTAGATGTCGGATCGATCTCATATTTTTGTCAATGTTAGAACACATTAAAAAAATGATAATGCAACTAAAAGCTCATTAAAACATGCTGATGAAAAAAATAGAAAAATCGTTGAAAGTTGAAAACCAAAAGTGTCTCATTGATGACTACCCTACCCTATTCTCAATTTTTTAAATCAATTTTGTGAAAATGCTCTAAAAAATAATAAAAGATGAAACTAAACAAAAATAAATTCCATTCCATTTATTGTTCAGTTCTTATAAAAAAGAATTAATCGAACGATCAGAAAATTTTATAATAAAACTAATATGATTAAATATTAATTTTATAAGCACCTGGAAATAGATCTAGCTTAATGAAAATAAACTTTTAACAAAATTGAGATTTAAGTTTTTGTTTATCATGATCAAATGAGGTAAAAATTGAATTATGTAATAACATTAAATATTTCAAATAAGTTTCTGCAAGAAAAAATACCTACTTTTTCAAGAAATTACATTTTGAAGTAAATTAGTCATGGAGCAACAATTGTGTGAGAGGGTTAAATTTGAAAAAAAAAAAAATAGAATGCTTGCAGAGTGCTTTTAATTTATAGTACATTTATTTCAATAAAATCATGATTTTTGCGCTCAATATTAAAAAAAAAAAGATAAGTTGATTGAAGCATAACGAAATGTTAAATGTTTCAAGAAAAACTAAAAAGCACTACTAACAGTTTCGCCCGAAGCGCATAAATTGAGACAGTGTTGCCAAATCTTCAAAATTATAGCATATCAAAATACCCAAGTAACATTTTTTTCCAGGAGTTCTACAAGAGCCCTTCAAAATAGCTACAGCATAGCAGTTTGGACCGCGGTAGGATAAAATTCTCTTCAAAACTTCTTCTGGAGTTTGGAAGGGTACTTGAAGAGAGTTTTATCCTACTACGGTCCAAACTGCTATGCTGTTGCTATTTTGAAGAGCTCTTGTAGAACTCCTGGAAAAAATGTTACCTCTTCAGCTGGTCTTGTTCGCAAAGAAAATTCCAAGAGTCACTACCCTTAATGATAAAATTTAATAAATAATTTTAAAAAATTATACATAATTTGAAAGGGTTGCATTTTTTTTAATTTATCTCACTCGTAAGTATCTTGTTCCAAAAACTTAAGGAAAATTGATTGTTTCAATATTTTATTTGCCTGATGAAAAAATACGTTAGAAACAGGGTTGCCACAAATACAGATTTATCTGTATTTTACAGATTTTTGAGGTGATGAGGTCATACAGAATCTGTATATAAAGAAATACAGATTTTAAGAAAAACATACAGATGTACAGATTTTCCCGATTTTTTATTAAAATTAAATAATTTTAATTCTTTAAATATTTTTTTTTCAATTGCTGGATGAGCCTATACATTAAATTTTCGATTGTATAGCATTTTTAAGCATTAAAAAATTATTAAGAATATTTTGTTTTTTGAATTTTTTTTTTTAAATTATCAATACAGATTCCAAATACAGATTTTCGTCCCCCTGATACAGATATACAGATTTTTGACCCTAAAAAATACAGAATCAAATGTGGCAACCCTGGTTAGAAATGGCTTGAACTGTAAAATCCAAGAAAATGAATATTTAAAGCACACTAAGTTTCAAAAGAAAGATGAAGTTGGAAAGTTTCAATACTTTTTTGAGGCGTTTGAATCGAAAAAGGTTTTAGTTTTTTTAATCCATTAGGATATTTTCTACTAAAAAAAACTTCTTCTTCAACATAAAAAGCTTATTATAAAAACTGATTTTCAGTGTTAATAATTAAACTCAACAAAATGCAGATTTAAAGACAACATTGGACAACGTTGAGATTTTTACTTGAGGCCGTTGCAAATATTTGTCAAAGTTTCAATGAATTTCATTTAAAAATAAAGTATCATTGAATGACAAAATGATTGTTTAAAAAAAAAATTCAAAGAAGATGAATCCAATTTTGATATCTACTTCTAATCTGGATCCGACTGGTTTGATGAAATCATTGAATAACTCATATTATCAACCATGATGGAAACAGTTAGAAAAGAAACTGTGACTACTAAGTTTGTCTTATATTTTTTCATAATTTATAATATTTACGGCACTGAAGCACTCATGAGAAATTCTGTACGAATACCGAAAATGGATTTTATTTGTTTGTTTTTATTTGGCTCAAACTTTATGGGGGCCTTCTTTATGACCATATTTAATCATAAAAAGCCATTTTGTGTCATTGGTTCACCCATTCAAATCTCCATCCAATTTGGACTGATGTTCATACAGAAATGGTACGTAAATATTCGACAATCTGTAACTTTTGAAGACATTTTCTGAACAATTTGGTGTCCTCCGCAAAGTTGAAGGTATTGTTGAGGACTGTTCAGCAGAAGTAGGTACACGGGAAAAGGCTCAAAATTCGAGCTATAGAGAAGTATGGTTTTGCCGCCAAGTTATGATTTTTTGACAATTTTTTTTTATGTAAATTAAATTTGCAATCGAAAAGTTCTTTGTAGATTTTATGATAAAGTGCCTCGTTTTCAAGATATAGCCACCAACATTTAGATTTCAGTGAAATATTTACAGTTTTGAGAATTTTAAAAATAGTTATCTAGAGTGACAATTTCTGAACAGAGTTATTTTGAAAAGTTCAGACAATTTGCTAGTATTGCATCATTTTTCAAATATTTATTTCGAAAAAATCAGAAAATTTCACGAATGTTTCATGATTTAACATTGAAAATTTAACCATAAGTTGCTGAAAAATCGATCGGATTGTTTTTTTTATGTTTTAAAGATATTTTAAGTCATTTTTCAACATATTTGGATATCCTGCGATATTTTAGGAAGATTACAAGCTGATGATCAACTGAAGAACAAATTTTATCCAGATTTTGAGAAAATGAAGCTTATTGACACAAAGTGTTCGTTTAGTATTGAATTTCATACTAAAATCTTCGACTCTCCTCTGTTACCATGTGTGCTCCTGCGTGTCTCCCAGCAGTAGTGCCATCGTCGGTTCGTCGTTCTCAAGATGGAAACCCTTCCGGGCGTCGCATCGTGTGTGCTGGGTGCATCCGGCGATGGAGCTGTTCGAACAAACAGAACACCCCGGCCAAAGAAAACCATTAAAAAAGATAATTAAGTGTCAGATGGGGATGTTATTTACTAAAGCGCGCGAGGGCAAACGTTGAGAATGCAACCCGCCCAATGAATGTTATTCGAACATTCCCAACGGTGTGTATGTGTGGGAAAGAATGTAGTTGTGTGTGATGTGAATCGTAATTTGCGCATTTTCCGTTTGCACTGCTGCTGCCACACACTGAGAGTGTAATTCGTGACGGAGTGGTGCTACTAGAAATGGGTGGCTTAAGGAGCAACACCATCAGTTGGATTACACTGAGAAAAATAGTTGTCTCGAATTCATTGAGATTTTCTAATGATATTTTTTTTACTAAATTAAAAGTAACATTTTTCACAGTGAATTTCGGGAAATTTTTCCCACAAACAGAAGGGGATTCGCACCAGAATGTCACTGAATTCCGGAAAACAGTAGCAACGCTGGAAAACTCTGCCAGTGCACGCTCTGCAGTTCGACTGCACTTCCGCTCCTGAGGCAGGAAGTTTTCCAAACACACATTCGCACACATCTGCCGCTGAATGAGATGTAATTCTTTTCACTGCGAGCGCATCACCACACACTCGAGCACGACCGGAAGCTTAAGGGAATGCTAAATTGCAGTTAGTACAGAGCACTCATAATAGTGCCACATTTGTTTGTGGAGGGGAAAACGCGCGAAAAGTGGCGCATTTTATATGCTAAATTTGCTGCGGCCCTAGTGTTTACACGCTGATTTATGCACGCTTAAATTTCACACACCCCCAGGGGGACATCCCTTAAGTAAGTGGCGCTGTTAAAAATGTGGTTTCCCACCCTCTTCTCTTCGGGTTTTTTTTTTGGTTGAGGACAGTGCTGGACAAACGACGCGAAAAAAAGAGACCTAATCTTTTCCCCATCAGTGTGAAAACATTCACACATGGTGGGGTAATTTTGCAATTTTTGTACCATTTTATCCTGAATTTCAATTCAAAACATTCCTTAACATCACTGATCGGGAGGCACGCCGACGGAAAGTTTTTGTTGAGTCTTTCCAAATAATTTTGCAGCTTGGAAGAAATTTTGAACGATTTTTAAACAAAAAAGTCCAACAATTGCCAATCATCTCTCCCCTCAACCAAACAGGACAGCCCCGAACGGACCCCTTGAGTAAAGAGTAGGAAAAATGGTAATATTATGCAAGATGTTTTCTCTTTTTTTTCTGTTGTTGTGCCCCACGAGGTGACCGTAACTTGATTGATGGTGGGCCCCATTTGAACCCGCCCCTCGGGGAGGGGCACATCCGGCTCCAAATAGCTGCCACTTCTACTCCTGCTTTTGCTGTTGTTGTAAGCCCCAAATAGGTCGAACAAAATATGCTGATCGCTTTTCTCCAGCCAAAGCCGTCGTTCGCCCCCATCAATAATAATAAAGTGAGTGAATCAAGTGATGGAGAGGACACGAGACTTTCCCCCAGTTAAGGGATCGCTCCATTATTGTGGGAATGGCGATATTATGCCGGCGGGGTTTGGCCTGTCGATTCAATTTGTGAAATGGGCCCTCCACCACGAACGGGCGATGGCTGGAATGGCCGGATTCAGCACTTCTTGACAAAGTGTCGATGCGCCGTTTTTTGGATTTGAAAAGAAATGGAAATTGTGGCTATTTTTATTTATTTGTCAGAGGGGTTAGTTTAAAGTCCGTCCAAAGATTTTCTTTCCAAAATTGAACAACATTTCTTTCTAGATAAAATAAACATAACAAAAATACTAGAATTTGAATAAAGAACAAAACACAAATTAATTTCAAACTTAAATAATATCTTTTATTTGATTTTTTCATTTAAAATGGAAAATTGATTTATTAGCCTGTTCAACACAAAAGTTTGCTACCTTTATTGAACTTCTTTATTTTTTTAAAGTCATATCGCCTTTTCTGTTGAGTAAATATGACATTCGATCTACTCCATCTACTAAACAGATAGGAAACTCAGCATCCTTAATTGTGACATGTTTTGTTTTCGACTGAAATTTTCAAAAAGAGCGTAATAATTATAAAATTACGTGTGTGGTTATCATAAAAATAAATGATGATTACTTGTCATGATTCATGATTTTTTTGGTTATTTACATTTGAGTATTTAAAAAAAAAAATCAAGAAATTTTTGGCAGTTCTTTGAACAAACTTTTAAAATGCATACGTTTATCAATAGTTTTGTTGTGTTGTTTTGCATTATTTTTAATTAACAACCTTTATAAACATAAAATTATCGCAAATCGAGGTCTTATATGTTTTATGTGATTTATTGTACTTTTCTTAGTATCAGAAGCTAATTTAAAAAATAAATTTAAAGAAATACGGTACCATATTATATTTTATTGTTATTTTAATAACTGATTATGTTTTGTGCACAATTTTGAATACTGATTCATAGGTTTGATTTTTCATTCCTTAGCTAGAAATGGATTTGAATAAGGTATAAACTGAAGAATTATTAACAACATTAAAAGCTTTAGTTTATGTATACATTTCAAACCGGTTCGTGTTTGACAGTTTGCGAATGATAAATATTTTCAATATTGGGATTTGTTTGATATGATACAAATGTAAATTAAGTTAATAAAACAGCCCTAGTTTTTTTTTTGTAATTATTTGGTTTTTGTATTTTGCATAGTAATTTGAGCTTGGTCAAAATTATCAAATCAGGAAGATGCTGAATTTTTTACAAAACAACCTATTTTAATGCTGACCAATTCTCTGAGATATCAGAAAACGATAATATTTTTATATTGGACAAAACTTCATGTCTACTTTTTCTATAACCGTAGAAGTAATTTTGCATCATCAATTTGTCCTGACAAATTATGCAATTGCCTCAACTATCAAGCCTTTGGACACCTAATTTCGAGTAGGAATCTCGCAATTGAGAACGCCAAGGCAATGCTGTAGAGCGAATAATTTGATTTTTTGAAAAATGCTCAGGCACAAAATAATATAGGTTCCTCTAGAAGTGTTGCCAATGTTTCGAAAAACTATGATTTTTGTAAAACATGACAAAAAATAGAAAATTTTATAATTTTATTTTTTGATCTGAAATTAAATTTGCATCAATTTCAATATTGTACACCTTTATTGAGTTACATTCAATAAAAAATATTTATTTTATTGGTAACGTGGCTATTTCAAAAATCATTTTTTTACCATATGATTTTTTTTTCGGGAGGAACGAAAAATTTCTTATGTTTATTGATATTGAATAGAAGATATTGAAGATAAGACCAATAGTCTCTGGAATGCACATTTAAAAAGGTCGAGAAAACATTTTTTGGGCGTCTAATTTCCAATTTTTTTTTATGGCAGTGTGAAATTTTTGTACAAAAATAAAATATGTGGACCTTGCAAGATGCCATTACTTCTATTTTTGAGTATATTTAAATGACTTCTTGAGTTGTATTGTTACAATATTTGGTAACTATTTTTTTTTCAATTTTAATAGTTTCATTAGCTCAAATAAGTTAGAAAGATTATTTCCTTCGATATTCTATCTGAAACTTTCAATTTTAATTTAGAATAATTTAAAAAAATCAAACATGAGCAATTCTCTACAAAACCGGCCGATTTCGACCATTTTTATTTTTTGTATTTTTTGATTTGGCTCAAACTTTGTGGGGGCCTTCCCTATGACCAAAGAAGCCATTTTGCATCATTAATTTGTCCATATAAATTTCCATACAAATTTGGCAGCTGTTCATACAAAAATGGTACGTAAATATTCGAAAATCTGTAACTTTTGAAGGAATTTTTTGATCAATTTGGTGTCTTCGGCAAAGTTGTAGGTATTGTTAAGGACTATTTAGAAAAAAATAAAATTATTCAATTTTTGAAATAAACTTATTTTATACGTTTGGTCCACCATTCAAAAACATTCAGCACCTCTGATTTAGAATCTTTATTGAATAAGTATGTAGCGTTTTAAACAAATCAATTAAACATGTCCAACCAAAATGGTTAATGAGGTCACTAATTAATCAAATAATATTAAATGAAGCCAACAAAAACCAACCAATCATTTCCAAAATCCGTTCAGTGAGGACGTGCAAATTAATTTAATTAGTCCATATAAATTAAAGGGGCGCATTTCAATTATCCCAGATTTCAAATCAATTGCATTAGAGGTTGCAAATGATGCAGAAAACGCTTTACATCGCGCGCGAATTCCGCTAATTGTTTCGCGATATTTGAATATCGCCCATGCCCCAAATCAAAAGCAGTTACCAGTTAACAGTAACCACCCTCCAATAGAATCCGGTCCGTGGCACAAAAGTCCCGATTCCGGATGCCAGAGCGCACCCAAAACCGCGCTCCAAATTCCGCAATCGACGCTTGTTCGGTGGTATTCGGTTTTGTTGAAATTTAAAATTAGCCCCCCAAAAGCACTCGATTCCATCAAAATTATTCAAATGAGAAATAGATTACTTAAAACATTCTCGAAATTGCGCCCACCTTCATTCCATTCGACATTTCATAATCATAACCAAATGAGGGTGTGTGCGTCACCATGCCATACGCTCTCGACACTAATTATGCTCGAAATGCATATTTGATAAAGCACCCGAGATTAGAGCGTTCCATGCCACAGGAAATGAAATTCTAGTGCATATCTCTGTCTCCCCACCTCCCCACACTCCCTTCTCAAGCTGTCTCCTCAATTTCCGCTGAAACTCCACCCCATCCACCCACCAAAAGCTCGTTGATGAGCTTTCCTTCACTTGTTTGCTAGTGGAAGAGGGGGGTGGGGATTGTCACACGTGGCAACCGAATAGTTCGCGTGTGTGCGTGTGTGTGTGGTTTGCCTTAACGTTGTTTAACGCCGTGACGCAACAGCCACTGTTGAGGTTGGCAGTTGCGTCACTTTGTTCAAAGTTCTACCCCCCCTCTTCCCACCTTCAACCCTAATCTAATAATATCCGTTCCACCGATAAATCTTCCCCGGCAACCGTCTTGAAGAGATGCGATTTCCGCGACAACGACGACACTGCGTTGACGGGGGTTGGTTTGGCCTGTGGCCACACCGCGCCTCTCCTTAATCTGAATCCCCTTGTCAGCCAAGGCGGAAAACTCGACATTGTGAGGTGCATTTTGTATCCATCTAAAGGGTGGTTTGTTTAATTTGTTTGTTTTCAAAAGTTTGGTGAATTTAAAAAAAAAATGATCTGTAGCAAATTGAATGAATCAGTTTGATGATTTTTTTCATTTTTTCTACACAGCAAAAAATCCGATGGTAAAATCGCATGCAAAAACATGCATATCACCTTCGCCAAAATAAACACTTAATATTACACACTGCATGTACAATTTTTGCAAACACTAAAAAAGTTGCAACTGACGGGATTCAAACCCAGCACCATCAGTGAGGACTGGCGCCTTAGCCCGCTCGGCCATTAGACCGATGTAAAATGGAGAAGATAAACGTATATATGAGCTTGACATTTCGGTCAAGTAGGTTTCCCATACCGGCATATTTCAGGGTGTAATATTAATATTGCAACATTTATTTTACACCCAGGCCTTTTACACGCAGCTGGATTACTACTTTTTTAGCTGTGTGCCCAGAAAAAATGACCCCCTGCAGCATATGTGTAAATTTTGAGCGAAATTGGTTGGGATTAACCCATTGATACCCGAGCCTAAAGTTGGTGAAAAAAATGTTTTTCATACAAAAATGACTTTTTTAAATCGCTAATAACTTTTCAGGATCGAGTTTTACAGCTTTGGAATGTTCTACAAAATTGTAGAGCATTAAATTTCCAATAAGAATCCCACTTTTGAGAATATTTGCATGGAAAAAGCGCACCGTGCAGACCAAACCGTAAGAAACTTGGGTTTTCCATACATTTTTTCGATTTTCCCATACAAACTTCACCTCCGAGTATCAATGGGTAAATGATGACCGATTTTGCTCATATTTGGCACAGAGTCCTAAAATAGGTCAAGGAACAATATTCAGCTTGTGGAGCAAGGTTTTGAAAAAAAAGTCCCATATTCTGGGCACCCTACTGTGTATACAAAAGGACTCTCTGGAAAACTTTATAATAAAGCTATGAATATTGCATGATACATTTTGTGCCAAAAAAACTCAGGCGGTTAATTGAATGAATTACATTATATTAATATTGTTACCAAACGAAAAAAAACACTTTGAATTAAACATTTTCAACTCGTTTGACTTTTGAACCGATTGGGTGAATCGATTTGCTAAATATTTTTCAATTTTGATACAGAATGTCTATTCAGGGAATTTAAAGATGTTAGATACCCTAAACCAGGGTGAAATCGACAACATGAGTGACTATGATAAGTTCAAGAATTTTTTTATTATTTATAAGGCTGATACAAATTTTATTTATAGTTTAAAGTTTTGAAACACTTTTGCCATGCAAATGCTGAAAGTATGGCTTTTTATTTCAATATTTAACCCCCTCCCTTGACCACGGCCAGAGCCGCGGGACAAAAACATAGAACAATATTTGCATCGGCCTTGGTACGCACGAAATAATATTGAGTCATACTGACAAAAACAAGTTTTCACAAAATTGAATTTTAAAATTGTCATGAAATTCTCAAGAAAAAAAAGTTCAAATTTTAAAACGGAATGCATTCGGAATGTTTACGGAATGTATTCTTTGAGCCATTATTCATTAGCAGAAGAGAGAGTAAGTTTCAAAATAATAAATTTGAAGTATTCGAATTGCGTTTCAAACAATTCTAAGAAATTTACAATTTGACAGGCAATTTCAGGAGAAAAAAACAAAAACGATTCATTTTTTATAAACAAAAATAAGGTATTTAAAGAAACATTTTGGCTTTTCAAACATTTCACCTAAAATTTATACGTATTTTAAACAGCATGGACCCAAAACAGTGTTGGGCCAAATCACTTATTTAACTAACTAAAAACATTATTTTTAATGAACTATACCAGCAAACCTTAGTGATGGTTTATTTGATTTAAATTAAAATTAGAACACTTTAAACCTGATTTTAACAAGAAAAACAATGAATATCAAAGTAGTTCAAAATAAGAATTTTCAACGAAACTTTAACAGTAGGGAAGAGTAGTCATCAATGAGACACGGGGAACAATGATAAAATGGCTCTCACAAGCCGTAGTTTCAATCAATCAGGCTCATATTTGGGAGAAAGTTGTGTCTACTAGATACACATCTGACATAATAGTGGCTTTGGTTATGGACGCTCCCAAGAAAAGTTATTCATAAATGTTTGATTCTGGGATGTAAAAGTAAATTATGGACAAAAAATAATTTTTCGCTCGTAGGCTGCCATTAACACCAAAACTAATATTTCTTCAAATTTCTTTCGACGTTCCATAGGGATTGAGTTGGACTGCAATGTCCTTTCATTAGATTTGACCAAAATTTAGAATATACCCAGAATCCAAAGCTGTCTCATTGTTCCCCACTCATTTCAGCCCATGGGTAACAATGAGACACTTCGATTTTTCTTCATTAAACTTTTCAAAATCTATGGAAATCTTTCAAAACATGAATTGAAAGTGATTTTTGGCATGCTTATAGAGTTTTAACTTCATTTAACCAAAGATACAAAGTTATTTGGTATAAATATATGGATTTTCCAAAATTCAAATACTTTTTAGTATAACTTTTGTTAACTAAACTTTCATGTTGGCAAAATTGCTCTAAAATGTTCAAGGCAAGTAACCTTTAATGGAACAATACAAAAACATGATGTTTTACTAGAAAAGTATTGATTTTCGTAGAGTGTCTCACTGTTCCCCAGCTGTCTCATTGTTCCTGCCAAAAGCGTCTACAATGAGACAGTGGAATAACTCTGGCTGTAGATGTCGGATCGATCTCATATTTTTGTTGATGTTAAAATTAAAAGAAAGGAAATGTAACAAAAAGCCCATTAAAACATGCTGATGAAAAAATTAGAAAAATCGTTGAATATTGAAAACCAAAAGTGTCTCATTGATGACCACTTTACTCTAATACAGAATATTTTTCCCCTTTGATCTTGATTAACAAAAAATTTAAAAAAAAATTATTGTTTTCAAAACGTTTAAAAAATTAAAGAATGCTTAATATTTTAAAGTTGAAAATCGGACCATTAGTTGCCAAGATATCATTAGAAAATGATGGTTTGTTTGGGTGAGACTTCAGATACATCATTTTTCCTGTTTTTAAACCTTTGCATGGCAATATCTCAGCAACTAAGGGTCGCATCAACAACGTTCAAACAAGCGAATTATAAAGCATTTTCTCAGTTTTTTCTGAAATATTTATGAAACGCTTCATGATAATTTCACTAAAATTCTTTTTGATTGCAAATTCGATTTTACATCGCAAAATAAAGTTATTTTTTTTTTGCGGTTTATATTGTGATTTTTGAAAATTCAGTATTGATTCAAAATTCATTACTCGGTCAAAGATGTTTTGTCCGTTCTGGAAATGTCTGAAAAGTTGGCTGTTGGTTTCCCCTAAAACATATCAGAAAATAAAAAAAAATAACGAGTGGTTTTTTTTGCAAATCATGTTTTAGTTACAAAAAGAGAAATTGAAAATCATCATTTTTTTAACCAAGTATCATTTTTTTCAGTGTAGTCCTTATCTACAACTTTGCCGAAGACACCAAATCGATCAAAAATACCTTAAAAAGAAACAGATTTAATGAATTTTCATTAGTCATTTTTGTATGAACAGGTGCCGAATTTGTATGAAAAATTATATGGACAAACTAATGATGCAAAATGGCTTCTTTGAGCATACAATAGCATCAAAAAAGTTTTATCTACACCCAAACGGCGGTCGCATGATTGTGATGCATGGCGGCATGAAAGTATATCAGAATCTGCATGAAAACTGTCCTCATGCATTTTTTGCGATATAGGGGTATGACATTTTTGCCCGTTACCGATAATTATCGACATTACCGACGGCTTTTTGGTTGTATTTCACAAAAAAAAAAACCCTTTACAGAACGAGGATTGAACCACCAACTTCTTTGTTATTGATCCGACACGCTACCACCACGCCATGGACGCTTGATGAAAAGTAAGTGAAAGAGCACCAACATATTCTTCTCTTTGGAGTGTTGCTCGGGAACGGGCCAGTATTATATGTGTTGGTGAGAACTGCAGATCGCTGAAATGTTTACACGCGGGCAAAAATGATTTACGGGCTTGCTGCAAAAAATGTTATAAAATGTGACATTTTCTGCAGCAAATCCACTGTTGCAGATTTTGAGATATATTTTTCCTTAGGGTGTGGATTTAAAAATACAAAAAAAATCAAATGCAGAAATTTCAGAGAATTGCTCATATTTTCTTCTTTAAAAAATAAAAAAAATCTTTTGCAAGGAACTGCTTGAATAAATTAAACAACTGTCAATGTTTTAATGAACGCAAAAGCATACATTTTTTTTACTGTTGAACTTCAATTTCATGGCAGTGCTTATATTTGAAACAAAAGATTCGAAACATTGCATAAACCCCGTTACTGTTTAAAAAAATACATATATGGGTAATTCTCCGCCAACTCACACAGCAGTTGCCCCGACCCCTCTTCGATTTGCGTGAAACTTTGTCCTAAGGGGTAACTTTTGTCCCTGATCACGAATCCGAGGTCCGTTTTTTGATATCTCGTGACGGAGGGGCGGTACGACCCCTTCCATTTTTGCACATGCGAAAAAGAGGTGTTTTCAATAATTTGCAGCCTGAAACGGTGATGAGATAGAAATTTGGTGTCAAAGGGACTTTTATGTAAAATTAGACGCCCGATTTGATGGCGTAATCAAATTCCGAAAAACGTATTTTCATCGAAAAAACACTAAAAAGTTTTAAAATTCTCCCATTTTCCGTTACTCGACTGTAAAATTTTGGAACATGTCATTTTATGGGAAATTTAATGTACTTTTCGAATCTACATTGTCCCAGAAGGGTCATTTTTCATTTAGAACAAAATTTTTCATTTTAAAATTTCGTGTTTTTCTAACTTTGCAGGGTTATTTTTAGAGTGTAACAATGTTCTACAAAGTTGTAGAGCAGACAATTACAAAATTTTGATATATATACATAAGGGGTTTGCTTATAAACATCACAAGTTATCACGATTTTACGAAAAAAAGTTTTAAAAAAGTTGGTCGTCATCGATCATGGCCGTTCATGGTCACCCGCGACAGACACGGACGACGAAACAAAGAGAAACGCAAAAAGTAACTTTTTCAAAACTTTTTTTCGTAAAATCGCGATAACTTGTGATGTTTATAAGCAAACCCCTTATGTCTATATATCAAAATTTTTGTAATTGTCTGCTCTACAACTTTGTAGAACATTGTTACACTCTAAAAATAACCCTGCAAAGTTAGAAAAACACGAAATTTTAAATGAAAAAATGACCCTTCTGGGACAATGTAGATTCGAAAAGTACATTAAATTTCCCATAAAATGACATGTTCCAAAAATTTTTACAGTCGAGTAACGGAAAATGGGAGAATTTTTAAAACTTTTTTATTGTTTTTTTCGATGAAAAATACGTTTTTTCGGAATTCTGAGTACGTCATCAAATCGGGCGTCTAATTTTACATAAAAGTCCCTTTGATGCCAAATTTCTATCTCATCACCGTTTCAGGCTGCAAATTATTGAAAAACACCTCTTTTTCGCATGTTCAAAAAAATATCAAAAACGGACCTCGGATTCGTGATCAGGGACAAAAGTTACCCCTTAGGACAAAGTTTCACGCAAATCGAAGAGGGTCAGAGTAGAGAATTACCCATATTTGAAAAACTGCAAAAAAAATTAAAAAAAATTAAAGTAATTTTCTGAGGAACTACTCATGGCTTTAAGAATGCACAAAAAAATACTGAAAAAATAATTCAAACCCGTCTCTTTGAATAATTCTAACAACTGCTTACGAAAAAAGAAAAACCCATATAAATAACTTTTGTTTTGAAAAGCTTTTTAATTTAAAAAATGCACAACCCCATAGATTTTTTTCAATTTCGTAGAACTGGTAATGATAAAAAGAACGCAAAATTTCATGAGAATTATTAATATTTTGAACAAATTGTAATTGAATTTTGAAGGAATGTTAAGAGCTCACATAAACAAAAAGACATCATCTTCTTAGATATTGATCATGTTTGGTAAAACGGAAAAATTCATGGAAATATGTTTAAGTTAATTGTTTTTTAAATGATCGTTTTCTGACTCAAAGAATGCAAAAGACTACAGAATTTATTTCCGAGCAACTGATTTATTTTTATGAAGCTGTTGAAATAAATTCAAAAACTGACAGAAACAAAAAAAAACATCTTTTATATTAATCCAATTTAAAAATTGTTCGATTTCAGACGATTTTTTTCTCCATTCGATGAAACACAAAATGTTCCACACCCTGTTCGATTAAAAAAATCTTAAAAAATAAATTAATAAAATAAGACCTATCATACCATGCATTAAAACTTCTAAAGCGGCAATATCTCACGACAAGGTTGCCATAAATTCTTAAGGGTTGCCATAAATATGCAAGGTGTTCCAGATTCTATATCCACCATTGCTCAGCAACACGGTAGATCTTTAATGTTTTCAAATTAATGATACACTCATAAGTTCGACGTTCGTGCTCAAGTGCCGTCATTAAATAACAGGGTTGCCAGATCAGTAAAATTATCGCTCATAGAAAAGATATTCCAAGTTTTTGGATGTTAGTTTACATAGAAATTAAAGACATTTGTGTTTAAGTTGTCTTTATTAACGCTGGTTCGGCTCGGTTCAAGATATCTGGCTTTGAAAACAGCAATGTTACTTTTATTTAAAGAGTCATAACTTTTGGCAGGGTTGCCAGATCTTTTATTCATGCTTTATTTTAGTAACTAACTTTTTCAACAGATGTTTAATGAAATCAAAATTTAATTGTGGATAAACTTAAATATAACTTTTAAAGAGTATTTTCCAGACCCCCTATAAATCCCTCTAACTAACTTTACTCCCGCGATAAACATGCATTAAGCGAGAGCTGTTCTAGTGCACAACTCTCCCCCACAAGCGCACTCTAAATCAGGATGCATCACACGGTCGCCCCGGGGAACGCAGATCTTCAAACCGTTAACCTGTGTGCCGGCCTCCGGTAATCTCGACCTCCCTACTTCCACTTCAGCACGTGGCGAGATTTTCCGGGAAATCTCACCCCCTTCCACTCCACACCCGGATGGGGAGGATAATTAACTTGGCAGTTTGAGATGCCATCGTGGGGGGGAAGCGCTGCCTTGATGGTTGGGAATTTATGGCCACGTGGAATGTCTCGCAAGGTATCTAGGCCATACCGTTGCTTTCCCACGTGCAGATGCAAATTCCGCCAGATTGATTTGCGCGCGCGATGGACCGACTAAAGGTCGCTTTAGGGGTCGGTGCGTACTACTGCTATGTGGGTTTAATTAGTGAAGCTGGGAGGGAGATTTGTCTGGAAGTTATTGCAAGCTGAAGGCTGTTGTTTTGGAATAAGATTAAGCTGGCTTGAAGATTTGTTCTGAAAGTTAGTAGTTTTGATTTGCTGAACCAAGTTTTAAAATAAATTTTAATATTGAAGAAATCAAATTCGAAAAATTAAATAACAAACATAGAGGATTTTTTCCACATAAACAAACTAACTATTTCAACCGGAAACAATATTAAATTTTTCATGAAATTGGCAAAAAAAAGCCCAGTTTGTGGCAGCACGTTTTATTTCCCTTTCCCTATCTTTTATTATTGTTTTTAATTTATTGTGCGGAAGCACGGATTGGAAATAATTGAAAATCCTGGCCCGGGATAACCATGAAGTTGTGTCCAGCTAAGCCCAACTCCACGTCCACGTGTGTGGATGTTTATTTATACATCCAGGAGCAGCACATGACACACAAAAGCGTGTTACGAGAAAATTAAAACCCCCCCTTTCTGACAGTTTGGGACCACCGGGTTTTGTCGACGTTTGAGTTTTTTTTTCAGTTTTCTATTTATTGTGTCTCGAAACTTTTTACCACTCTTTTTGTTGCTCATCGTAGTTTTATGTCAGCCCGAACACAACGAGCAACGATTGTTTGTTTTGCCCACGCTCCGAGCTCGGCTGTCATCGAATGGACGGGGATTTTTCCCCCGGAAAAGCTATAGGTAGAAAACGTCGCTTCAAAATTCATTTTCCGGTGCCCACGGGGGAAGGTGGAGGGGGGTTGGGGAGGATGTCGAAATAGTGTTCCGGACCAAATAATGTAGGTGTGTGTATGTGTCACAGTCAATTGTTTGCTACCCTCTCCGGGGAGATGAGCTTTTTCCGAGGTATTTCAGTCAGTATTTTAAAACAAATAGTGAATGTTTCGTTTTTATTCCCTGTCCCAGCCTGCCAATCGACAAATTATTACATGCCATAGATTGCAGTTTAATTTAGAAAAAAGCCAGCAACAAAAGGGCTTTAAGCTCGCTTTTCCCCAATCCCCTCCACAAAGCTTCAAACCATGCAAGTCCTTCAAAATGGCGAGAAACAATGGAAACTTGGTCGGGCAAACAAAATGACTCCGCTGATGATGATGGAAGGAAAGAACACAAAAGAAATGACGTCATTCGTTGTCCATTAAAATAAAATGTGTACTTTTCCGTCACTTTTCCGCAGCCGCCGCCACCACTCATCCTGGCTACCCCTCTTAAAGGATGGAAGTGCTTTAAGGAGTTGGTGGCTAGACAGAGAGGCAGATGAGTGCCAGACATGGTGCAGGAAGCAGTCACTGAAGTGTTGAATACTCAACACAAATAAATTTTTCGGGTCGGATTTTCAGCTTAAATTTTTTGTATTTTTGTATTTTTGTATATTTGTATTTTTGTATTTTTGTATTTTTGTATTTTTGTATTTTTGTATTTTTGTATTTTTGTATTTTTGTGTTTTTGTATTTTTGTATTTTTGTAGTTTTGTAGTTTTGTATTTTTGTATTTTTGTATTTTTGTATTTTTGTATTTTTGTATTTTTGAATTTTTGTATTTTTGTATTTTTGTATTTTTGTATTTTTGTATTTTTGTATTTTTGTATTTTTGTATTTTTGTATTTTTGTATTTTTGTATTTTTGTATTTTTGTATTTTTGTATTTTTGTATTTTTGTATTTTTGTATTTTTGTATTTTTGTATTTTTGTATTTTAGTATTTTAGTATTTTTGTATTTTTGTATTTTTGTATTTTTGTATTTTGTATTTTGTATTTTTGTATTTTTGTATTTTTGTATTTTTGTATTTTTGTATTTTTGTATTTTGTATTTTGTATTTTTGTATTTTTGTATTTTTGTATTTTTGTATTTTTGTATTTTTGTATTTTGTATTTTTGTATTTTGTATTTTGTATTTTGTATTTTTGTATTTTTGTATTTTTGTATTTTTGTATTTTTGTATTTTTGTATTTTTGTATTTTTGTATTTTTGTATTTTTGTATTTTTGTATTTTTGTAGTTTTGTATTTTTGTATTTTTGTAGTTTTGTAGTTTTGTATTTTTGTATTTTTGTATTTTTGTATTTTTGTATTTTTGTATTTTTGTATTTTTGATTTTTGTATTTTGTATTTTTGTATTTTTGTATTTTTGTATTTTTGTATTTTTGTATTTTTGTATTTTTGTATTTTTGTATTTTTGTATTTTTGTATTTTTGTATTTTTGTATTTTTGTATTTTTGTATTTTTGTATTTTTGTATTTTTGTATTTTTGTATTTTTGTATTTTTGTATTTTTGTATTTTTGTATTTTTGTATTTTTGTATTTTTGTATTTTTGTATTTTTGTATTTTTGTATTTTTGTATTTTTGTATTTTTGTATTTTTGTATTTTTGTATTTTTGTATTTTTGTATTTTTGTATTTTTGTATTTTTGTATTTTTGTATTTTTGTATTTTTGTATTTTCGCTGATTGAAAAAAAAAAAACTAGTTTCGCAGCAGCAAAGGATTGTTGAAAGTTATGCAATGAACACCTTTCTGAGTGATAAAATCAACATTGTGGTTAACCGAATTTCCTCAATCTAACCACAATCGGATTTTCCTGGATTCCGACAAAGTTCATCAAACTAACCAGTGAAACCGGAGATATTTTCGCTTCGCCAGTAAATATCAAACTCACAGCTCGCATAACTTTTAACAGAAACCACTTTTCCCTTTTTGGACTGAGCGAGATTATCTCACTTTTCAAAATAACGATGAAGTGCAAATCTGGCAAACCTTTTTTCAAGCTACCAAATCTGTTTTCACAGGACAGAAGCGATAGAAATCCTTCATTTAATTTGAAACCTTTATTCGGAACATCACACTTTATGGCTTCGTCCCACGTGTCGGAAACGTGGCAGAAAAGTGCAAATCCGCTTCAAAATATTACCCTCATGAAACATTCGCACAGGCTTTGCGAGTGAGAGTCCCTGGCTCCACTCGAGGACGACATTTTCAAGCTCTGAGTTTGTGTGTGTTCAACACTTTCACAACATCGACTTCCCCGTTTCCTCCCTTAAGCAGAGGAGGGGGGTCGGGTAAAAGTTTATTTCCTTTCAGAGCAGCTTTAAATTCTGCTTGACCCCACAAGCATGGTGCGTTTGATGTTCCCTTTTCCGGGTTGAAGGCAGTGTTGCCAGCTTGGGAGCAACATTTCGCTAGAACTTTTCATAAGAATGTTGGCACCCCTGTTCGGAATGCTTCGGAAACCAGGGAGTTGATATCGGCCGACATGTTTATTACTGTCTCATAAGTGTGACTCAAAAAACGGGGAGCAACCCCCTTTTCACAAATTGCCACTTGATCCCGGACCGTAAACATGCATGCATGTGACCAAGTCGAGCATTTCCGATGTCTGTATATTAACTAGTCTCGAGTGCCAGTTATTTGCGAGTTGGGGCGAACTGCCCCGCCTTCTTCTGGTGCGCTTCCTCGAAAGAGGTTGTCATCGGGGTAGGATTTAGGAGATGACGCCCCCTACTGGTCTCCGGGGAAGACCTGCTGGCAGCACTGCCTTTTGCACGAAACAA
Organism: Culex quinquefasciatus; assembly: GCF_015732765.1. Classification (NCBI taxonomy): domain Eukaryota; kingdom Metazoa; phylum Arthropoda; class Insecta; order Diptera; family Culicidae; genus Culex; species Culex quinquefasciatus. Next base: position 213,730,813 of record NC_051862.1, on the reverse strand, counting down.
AGAAGGACGCAAAACTTGGTTCCGCAAAAACCCGAGCGCAAAAGTTCTGCTATGGGAAATTAGTTTATATTCTAAAATAATAAAGTTGATTTCTGGCTGGCACACAGATCGAGCTTCTAAGCTTCCAGGGATTCATTACGGTCCTTTGAATTGGAAGAAAATTTCCAATGAACTGGGTCAGGTCAGTGTGGTTTTAGAGGATGAAAACATATGATTTGTTTGAATCTATTCAGTGAGCTCTGTTGATGCTGACTATGACTGTCGGTTTAAAAAAAATTAAATTGATTACTCTGACGACGTTCTCTGGAGCTTTTGATGTTGCATACATTTTATATGGAAGTACACCCTTTTGAAAAGTTATTCGTGTAGCTTTTCGGAAGATCTTTAAACTATAAATCGTTGTATATTATTATAGGTTTTTGCACGAGGAACAACTTTGTAGAACATTTCAGATCGATCCGAATCGATCCTGCTGAGTTATAAGCAGGTTAAGGGGATACCCACTTCTATAAAGTGTTCCAACTAGTCGTACCGTTTGGCGGTCGTCCAAATAACTAAATATTCTTGCAAGTCAGCCTGGTTACATCAGATTGAATTTCAACGTTCAACAAAGTTTTTCCTAGAGAAAATAAACTAAATAAATAGAGAAAAGGGTTGATCCTTCTGATATGTTGCTCCCTGCCATTTCACTTGACGTTAAGCCTCTATTCCACCTCCAAAAATAACCCATGAAACCCGCCAATTCCCAAATCCAATCGATTACCTAACCCCTTGGCAGCACCCTTAAAATCACCCCCGTGTCGAGCAGCAGCACCGAGAAATTCCAAGGACAAGAAAGAAAATTTAATCTCACAGCTCCCCGAGCCCGATTTGAACCACCCTTCAACCTGAAGCCTCTTTTCCCGACCAATCTCCGCGCAAATAGTGTGTCCTCTCGTGACAAGCCCCAACAGGCAGCTTGCAGTGGCGAATTTCCCCCATTTTATTTCCATCCATTTATTTTATTATCTCTAATCCGAAAAGCTTGTCTCGGTGCTTTTTGAAGAATTCCTTCCGGTTTGCCCCACAGGGGAGTTTGGTGAAAATGGATGCTGGGAAGCCCTTTTCCCCGGTTAAGGACGCTGCTGCACATTCTTTGTCCGGAAGAGGCGTCCCCGAAGGTATTTTGCGCCACTAGTTTGATTTACATGCATGTCTTGCGAAAATAGATTTTGCCCTCTCTCAAGAAGTTGAGAGGGTTCTCGGGAGTTCGGGGGAAAGGTCCTGAAGGAGGTTGATGTGACAATAACACGAGGGAAGGAAAATAGGATTTTGTGCATTTTTTGCAAGTGGACGAACAGTGGGAAGATTTTTCGTTTTTGGATTGATTTTGATACTTGAGATTATATGAAAATTAAGTATTTCGTTGTGCTTATCAGAGTAGATAGGAAAATCGTAAACACAAAATTCCACTACATAATTTTAAATGTTTTTACCTGAGGAACAACTTTGTAGAACATTGCTACTTGATTCGAGTTAACCACATTGAGTTGGATGTAAGTTCACTTGATATGAAGTAATGCAAATTGCTCCAATGTATAAAAACTAAAAAGTTTCAAAACACCTTTACCCACTATCCAGCAGGCTTTGTCAAAATTTCAAAGAACACAAAGATCCGGTCTCCGAAGCATCCTTCAAGGGTGTCCATTGTTGCGTCTTGGCCCCGAAAGAAAAATCCTGACACTTTTCCTTGCCACAACTTTCCCCACCAACGAAAAAAAAGCGCACCAAATTGTGACATTGTCGAGGGCGATAAGCCGCTTGTATACAAATGCCAGATTTGCCCCCTGGCAAGTACAAAGAGGTTACACCAGGAATAGAGGCGGTTTTTTTTCTTTGGGTCATATCGTCACGTTGGCAGATCCACTTTGGCCGGTTGGCAGCTGGTTTCGGTCCGCTTTAGAATTTGCATCCGAAATTGAATTTGGGGTCGTGCCACTACTTTCCAGCGTCGTGGCTTGAGGGTGGGGGCGGGCTGAAAAATGAATTACGGCCGGGTTTTGAGACGAAAAAGCGAGGTAAAGGTTCTACCGGTGGAGAAAGAACGGATTAGTGTCATACACGGTTGGATTTGGGTTTTTTTTTCGTGTCCGGCACAGTTCATGCGGAGGGCCATATTTCTGTGGGAGGCTTTGCCAAATTGCAATCATGTAAGAACGTGGGAAAAACATGGTAAATTGCTTGAACAGTTAGCGGTGGGAAGAACGGTCTGAAAAGGGCGCTTTGATGAAGATGATGAAAACATCCAAAATTTTCCATATCGTTTAAATGGGAATCATTGCTTTTAAGCTTCGTTTGTGCAGTTTTTCAAAAATTCTTTAAGTTGGTTTCTTTGTCATTTTCTTGTAGGTTTTTGCACGATAAACAAGATTCTTGAACATTGCAACTTGATCCGAGTTGATCCTGTCAAGTTATAAGCAGGTTAAGGGGATACCTACAACTATACCTAAAAGTGTTTTTAAAAATCGAAATCTACCGTTAAGAGTAATAACGTTTTCTGCTATCTTGAGTAAGTTTTTTTCCTGTTTTTTTTTTTCATTTAATTCTAATTTGAGATGTATTGAAGTCACTTTTTGACCATATCCAAAGGATTTGCTCATTTTATATGGGAATCAACCACTTTTAAGCTTTGCTTGTGTAGCTCTTCAAGAATTTTTCAAGCTGGTTTCTTTGTCACTTTCTTATAGGTTTTTGCACGAGGAACAACTTTCTAGAACATTGCAGCTCGATCCGAGTTAACCCTGTCGAAATATAAGCAGGTTAAGGGGATACGTACTACCATCAAGTGCTCCAAAAAGTCGATACCTAAAAGTACCAACATAAAACGACTGAAATCTTCAAGTCACCACCTTTCCCAGTTTGCCCTCCCAAAAAGTGACTCCCAACGTTTTGCCCGGTCGATTCTGCGGCTCATTAAAGTCACTTGCAGACCATCGACGACGACAACAACATATGGAGTGCTCTGCACGTGACTCAAATATATTGCGCGGTCCTGCCGCATCGGAATTCCTTCCTCCTTACTTTCGTCTGATTTAAGACCAGGCAATTTTTCGTGAATTTTCCGCGAGAGAGTCACGAGGAATCAGACTGGCCTGGTTGTGTGTGTGTGTGCGCTTCTGTTTTTGTGGCCCACGAACTTTGACGTCGCATGCTCGTCTTATTATCCAATTATCCTAATTTACTACCATGAAGAATGTGATCCAATTAGCTGAATCGTGGAGCTTTTTTTTCTGCAGAGTCTGGAGGCAATTTGGTAACGCAAATCGAGGAGTTGTAAAAAGAATTCCTGGAAACGAGCGAGTGATTGAGGCGCTGCGATTGCGCTGGCTGGCAATTCGGTTCATTTTTTTTATTAAAATTGAACGCGTGGCTTTAGTACCACCCCCTTACGGGAAGAAATTGGAGAAAGGGGATTGAAAAACATTGTAACGCCAATGTTTGTTGTGGGGTGGGAGGGGGTGAAAAGTGCGTGTAAAGTACACGCACACACACACTGCTGGAAGGAAGGAAATCAATCTTCGTTGTGTGTGTTGTGTGGCGGAATGGTGAGACTCGGTCCCAGAAGGGAGTTATGCGTGGCTTGCGGCACTTGAAGCTATAATGGTGGGGGTATTTGTAGGAAGGGGGACCATACTCGCAGATTATGTCGTTTTATGGGCTGAACGTCATGATATGTCAGTCAAGTTTGAGGAACACCTTGGATTGATTTTTTTGGGAAAATAAATTGAATTGATGTGAGGAATGGCTCTTGGTATCAAATTTGACAGTGATGTTCATTTTTATGTTTGGGGTTGAATTCAAACGGATCCATCAATCATGAAATGAGATTTTGAAGAACAATTTAAGGACCACAAGTAAATAACAACTGCAAAAAAATTAAGAGCTTATCCGTTTAATACTTTTATATGGAAAATTTCTCATTTCTAATTTCTCTTGAAGAGCTGTAGAACAAATTTTCAAAATGTTTCTTTTTCGCATTCTTATAGATTTTGATCTGAAAAACAACTTTGTAGAACATTGTTACTCGAACCGAGTTCATCCAGTCAAGTTAGAAGAAGATTGAATACCTGTGAACTATCACCAAGTGCTCAAAAAATATATGGGAAATATCTAATATTGAACTTCTCTTGTACAGCTATCAGACAAACATTCAAAGTCTTTCTTTTTATGCAATCTTATAGATTTTGATCTGGAGAACAACTTTGTAGAACATTGTAACTCAATCCGAGTTAATCCAGTCACGTTAAAAGGTGTTTGAGTAGCTGCGGACTATCACAAAGTGCTCCAAAGGAATATATGGGAAATCTTTTATTTTCAACTTCTCTTGTACAGCTATCGGACAAACATTCAAAGTGTTTCTTTTTATGCAATCTTATAGATCTTAATCTAGAGAACAACTTGGTAGAACATTGTTACTCGATCCGAGTTCATCCAGTCACGTTAGAAGAAGTTTGAGAAGTTGAGGACTATCATCAAGTTCTCCAACGGTCTCTCAAACTCAATCTCATTTCGCAAACATTCCGATAAGCTTCCACCTTCACTCCATTAGGCATTCTGAATCAGATATCTGTCCTTCCTTGCATTTGAATCACGGTTCCTATTCCCGTCCAGCTTGCATCCCCTTGGCATACCAAGTCCACCCATTTCTTCGAAACTGCAATCAGATGGAAATATTTACCCAACAACCTTGCTTCTCTAAACAAAATGGAAAGTGTCGGCAGGAATTACATCTCTGGAGGGTGCATTAACGCACACACACACACACCACCCCTGTTGCCATGAAGTGTGTAAAATGCAATTTAATGTGCAGTCAGGCAGCTAGTCGTCCCGGACTTCCTCACAGGAGGACTGTGCATTTCATCGCTCGTTGATTGCATTTCGCCGTGTATCTTGATCGCAAAAGTGCAAGTTGCAAAGCTCTGTTCGGACGGTGAGAAGTTGGGTGGGGGGTAAAGTTTTTCCAAGCTGCACCAAGAAAACAGCAGCGCCATGGAAAAGAAAATAAATTTACATTTATATTAAAAACAAATATTTCTCCATCCGGAGGCAAGCTGGAGGTGAAGTGAGGGGAGAGGCTTGTTGTCGACTTTCATTCGTGTCCTGCAGAGTTCCACGCGCGCGCTTTCTTGGAAGAGCCGTGAGGTTCGTTGGTTGGTCTGGCTTGGGTTTGGCTTGTGCCTTGTGCCAACAACCGGCGGCTAGGGAGTGAGAGCAACAAGCTGCTCCTCGTTGGTTATTCGATATATTATTTGTTTTTCCGCGGGAAGCACTTCTTCTGGCTGGGAAGGAAGCCAACCAGGGGTGTTCCAAATGAAATGATGTTTGTTGACGGGAATCTGTGGAAGTTGTGTCTTCTAGGGGGAAGTTTGTTGTAACTTCTACGAGTTCTGCTGATAACTTTGATCAATCTTGATATTCATATGGGAAACCACCTATTTCCAACTATTGCTGTGTAACGCTCCAAACTATCTAACAACCTGATCTTTTCCAACATTCTTAATGATTTGAGATCGAAGAACAACTTTGTAGAACATTGTAACTCGATCTGAGTTAATCCCACTTAGTTATAATCGTTTTTTGTAGTTGCGGACTATTACGATTTCATATGGAAAACCACACATCCCTAATATTGCTTGAGTAGCTCACTATCATTTCCCTAATCATTGCCTCCAAACATGTTTCTATAGGTTTTTGCATGAGGAACAACTTTGTACAACATCTTAACTCGATTTGAGCGCATCCAGCCAAGTTATAGGAAGCTTAACGAGATACATACTAGTACTAAGTGCTCCAACGGATTTATTTGCAATTTATTCTTCTAGAAACTCACCGAATATTTCCGATTCGACTAAGAATGTATTATTCCACAAAAAAACGAAATTCTTCAGCAAATTCCAACAAACTGCAAGGATCCCTACCACCTTCCCACGTTATTACCTTCAATTACGTGCTTTCTTCATCGAGCTCCCCCGGTCGTCGTCGTCGTCGTCACGGGAAACCCAACCCGCAGCACCTCCCGCGGCGGTCCAAAAACTCAATTCCGTGCCGTGTTTCGTGCGCCGCCGAAGAAATAAAACATCACACCTCCCAGAGTGGCCTTCACCGGACTGGTGACGTCAAAGTTTATGATATTAATTTTCATTTTAATAGAAAATGGCTTCGCGAGGTGCAGCTCACTGGTCACTGGTCTTCCCCTACCCGTGAGAAGACCTCACGGAGAGGGGTTAATTGAAGTTGACGGTTCGCGACGACAATGCGCCGAGGAGATTGGATTGCGATCTACCGGTGGGTGAAGCTTGCTAATTGGGAGTGGGTTCTATGGTAGGCTTGATGAGTTTTGGTTGGGGGAAATTTGTTTGAACAAATTTTTATGGAAAACTTCTACTTTAATTCTTTAAAATTATGCGTCACTAAAATTGTTTGGAAAATATTTCAACTACAGATTCTTATAGGTTTTGACCTGGGGAACAACTTTGTAGAACATTTCATCTTGATATCAGTTGACCCTGGTGAGTTGGACGAAGATTTATGAAGTTCTGAGAACTGTCAAAAGCTCCAAGGATTGAATTTTATCAGTAAGGTGATGTTCATTTGATGATTTTTTTTTCGAAAAAGAGTCTAGTTTTTCTAATCGACAATGTTTGTTTAGTAAAAATAATCTTATGAATTCAGAACAACTGTGGAAGAAATACAAGACAGGTTTATAAGACATACTTCTTTTTAAAATCTTCAAATAGCTTTGAAACAAAAAAAACATACTGAGCTGAGACCAAAGACGTTCTGAAATGATTTCAACTGCAGATTCTTACAGGTTTTGATATGAGAAACAACTTTGTAGAAAATTTCAAATCGATCTAAGCTGATCCCACGGAGTTAGATGAAGATTTGTAGGGTAAAGACTGTTGTCCGCAGATTTATATGGAAAACTTCTACTTCAATCCTTCAAATAGCTTCACGACCAAAAACGTTTTGAAACTATTTCAACTACAGATTCTTAAAGGTTTTGATCAGGAGAACAACTTTGTAGAACATTTCAACTCGATACGAGTTGATCCCGACGAGTTGGATGAAGATTTATGAGGTGTGTATTGCTGCCATGTGCTCCAAGGATTAAATCCTCAAAATTATGACTTTTTCGTTGTCACACATTACACTGTCTATTTCCGGACACCTAACAACGAGTACCTTTTCACTGCCAGACCCTTTTTAAAGTCCGTTTCAGCCTACCGAACAATTAATTAACACAAGCTACAAATTGAATAAAAATCCTTCTCTCCCCAAATAATACCACCGTAAAAAAAGGCCCCTTAAAAAGCAATCTCGACGCCCTTCTTTCCCCTCCAGGGAGAAAGTTTAAAGTGTAAAAAAGGGGACCCCAAATTGGCACTTTTCCCCACTCCCACCCAACTCTTTGCATGATAAATATTGCCCGTCCCTTTCGGTAGGTAAAGTGGTCGGACAAATGCTATCTGTATCCCCCCCCCCCCTTCCTAAAAAAAATCAGGCTTGAAACAGAAGGCAAATTAGGCCACTTGAATAAGGTGGGAAAGTGGCTAATTAGAGCACCACACGAAAGTTTGACATCTTGTTGATTGAGTTTCTGGGTAATTTTTGGGAAAACTTTGATTTTAAGTCATTGTGAAGATACAAATAAAATAATTCAGTTATTTGTAAGCAAACTAGAGCTGAAAATTGCATAACTTTAGGCGAAAACAAAATCAATTGAGATTCTGCTTCAGTTGTTGTTCTGTAACTAAAGTGAAAATTCCTCACAGAAAACCATCATCGCTCTCGTAAGGATAAGCATAATGACGGTGCAGGGATAAGCCTTGATGCTGTGAGCAACGAATCAAAGAGCATCTTCACCAGCAGTGAAGGGGGTGGTGGTCAGTGCTTTCTCAGAAAGGACAACCCAAGGCTTCTTTGGATGAGCAGCAAAAAATTCCAGCTGCTTTTTCAAGCCTTTCCGCTTCATGGTGAGAAATCGTCGACATTATTACTTTTTCTCAAGTCGGGTTCTTTTCGCTCCCTTGTTCAGACAAGATTAGCGCCGCCAGTTATTAATTTACACTTGAGTAGGATGAATATTAAAAAAATCCATGGGCAGACCTTCCCGGAAGGACCCTCCGAGTTTCCTTTTCTTTCAGGCTCTCAACAATGTCATCAATTAGATTTTCTTTCAACTTGGAAAAAAACGGGAGCAATGATTTCCATCCCTTGGGGATCTCCAAAAGCAAAAATAAAATCGGTTTCAAACCTACCTGAGTTGGGCTGCTGGTTGCTGTTGGGTCGTGCCGACGGGGCTCCGTCGCGGGCCTCCACCTCGAGGGCGTACGCGCCCTGCTTTTCACGATCGAAAATCACCTTCGTGAAGATCTCCCCACTTTGGAGGTTGATCTCGAAGAAGTCCTTGCCCTCGTTACGGGGCGAGTCGACGATGTAGTAGTACACCTGAAAGTGGAGGAATAGGGGAAATAAATTGATTAAAACCTCGTGTTCAAAGAGAGGTGAAGGAAGGATTGAGAAGGGTTTGGCCAATCAAGTCCTTTCGAGCAGTCCAGAATGAAGGTGGTAGTGGTATTTAATTTAGCCATTTTATTGTTTTCCTTTCATTACTGCCTGAATAGATTTGCTCACTTTCAACTCAGGTTGGGTGCTGTGATGATTGGATAGTGGTTGAAAGTTGAAGATAAACTTTTTTTTACATCAGCGTGTCGGATAAAATAATAAAGAAGAACTTATTTTTTCAGTTATAACTTTAAACTTGTGTTTCACTAACAACTTTTCCATTATTATTATTTTTTTGTGAAGACATATTTTTTAATCATTATTTTGTGATTTCATATTCTTATTACTTTTTAATATGTCGCTTGATTTATTTTTTATTGTTTTTTTTTTTAATTTAAAACTTTGCCATTATTTTGAGCTATACTACCTTTATACAGGCGTAACGTGGTCAAATCTGGTCAAAAATCAAAATTTTAAACACATCAGTAAAGGCTCCCAAAACAAGTTTAAAAAATTAAACTATTTTATTGTTGTAAATCACAAATCAAGTAAGTGGATTTCATTCCAAGTTATTGCCCACCCCCTACCCCTTTTGAATTTTTATAGCAAATTAGAGGGGGAACAAAATATTTTTAGACTAAAGTAAATATTTTCATTGAAAAAACATGTAAGATCGTATTCTCTTATTTCTGCACATTCAATCAAATAAAGACTTTCAAATGATTGAAAACAACTTATCGCTGAAAGACGTAAACGCGAAGGACAAACAATATTTTCATAAATTTCTTGATATTTTCCCAATTTTTAGAACGAGGAAAAACTGTTATGGTGTATAAAGCGTTTTGAAATTTCTATTTCAAATGTTTAATTCAATTCAATCAAAAAGAAGAAAAAACTTCAGTTTTTTTTGTAAATCAAACAACCTACATATTTTTTGGTCGAATTAAATAACTAAATTGATAACAAACAAACAAAATTTCACTGAGCGTGTTATGTGAATCATAGAACAATTAATTAAAATAAGAAAAAAAACTGCTTTAATTTTGTATCTTTTTCTAACTGTTATAAAATTGACAAATAACACTTCAATCTATTTGATTTTTTTTAAATAATATGAATAAACTTCGTTTGAAGTTTTTTAAACCATTTATATTTCAATGTCTGTTGATCTTTGCCTTACGAAATTATAATTGACCTACAATTTTCTTAGACTTTTTTTTGTGATTAAATATTAAAACCATTATTTATCTCTGGCATCCTTTGCATTTTTGTGTTTTTAATTTTAACGAATTTTCATTACTTTGACATTTAACTTTTTTTAAACAAAAAATAAGGTAAAACTTGGCAAAGGCTGGTTAAACAAAACATCCTTTCAACATTGACAGAGTCACATTAAACTTTATTGAAACATGTTTTTTCAGGTAAAGCATTTGCCTTATCCTTTAAAAATTAGAAAAAAATGTTGAAAAATAGATTTTATACAAACAATTTTTTTTTATTTATTCCAAACATCATTTTTAAAAGCAAGAAATAGAAATTTAAACTTGAACTAGAAATATATCACCATTTCCTCATTTCATGAAAAAATCAAATAAAAATAATAAAATCTTTGTTTTATTTTTTTTCTGCAAAAACCAGTCAAAAAATTTAACAAATAAAAATTCTAAAAAAAATGCAGAAATTTAATTGACTAAAATAATGACGAATAAAATATTTCAAGGGATAAGGAAAATTGCTTGATTACAATTGAAACGAGAATAACATGTTTTAAACATCATAAAATAAAAATCGAAGGTAAATATAGGGGAGAGTGGGGAGACTTGATCCCCTTTTTTTGAATCGCACATAACTCTGTCAATTTCTCATAAAACTATTAATTTTTTGCATGAATTGAAAGCTTAAACATTCAACTATGTTTGACTGATAAGGGTATTTCACCAGATAAACTCTTCGAATAATGCCAAGCTTTTTTAAAAAATATTTTAAACCGGCATTTCCAAAATGTTGGGGGTAATTTGATCCCCCTTTCAACATTTTGAAGAAATCTTAAGCAAAATGTTTCTTATTCATCCAAACTTTTAATTTTCTATAAGTTACAGCAATTTCACATTAAACCTGTACGTTTGTGTTCAAAATATAACAAGTTTAGCATGTAAAATATTTAAAAACTTAAAATTTTCTTTTTTAGACCAAAATTGAGCATGTTTACAAAAGCTGTTAATTTTTGTTTACAAAACTTTTGAAAAAAGGTTCAAACTGCAGTTAGTTATGTACTTCTATACTAAAGGAAACAATGTATGAAAACCCAGCCCAATTAATTAATCTTGATGCTGATTCCAGTGACTGTAAAAATTCAGGGATCAAGCCTACCTAAACGCACTTTTTTAAACAATTGATTGTAAAAATAGTATGACGATAAATTTAACATCAAATGCGTAAGGGTTTTGGAGTTGCTATGTTTATCAAACAATTCATTTATAAAAAATATTTTTTTGAATAATTTTTGAGTGTTTTCTATACTTATCAAAACAAAGAAAAAAGATCTCTTGGAAGTTTTTTGCAGTACTTCTTAGAAAAATGTGTGTAACTCAATTCAAACATTTTTAAATTTTTTTCTTTGTTTTCTACAATGAGTTTTAGTCGATTTCGCACAACTTTCTAGAACAAAGCTAATTGTTTTACCCACATGCTGACGAGATACAGGCTTGGGATCAAGTCTCCCCGGGGATCAAATCTCCCCACTCTCCCCTACGGTTCAATACAAACCTTATCGAAACAATAAAACTCTTAAAACTTTTTCAAATTTTCACAATTAAAACCACATTTGCAAGTTGTATAATCTAATTAAAAAGATTTTAAACTCATTTCAAAACATTTCGCAATATTTTTTTCCTATTTTCATACAAATTGTGATTAGTTTTTTCTAAATAATAAATTATATTTGTCAAAAACTAAAAAAACAATATTTTTAAATTTTATTTCTTTAATTTTTTCGATAAAAATACCATTAAACATCATTCTTGGGACGAAAACAAACCAAAACAAAATTTCATGAATACATTTGATATTTCAAATTAATTATTCTTTTTTCAAAACATGCATTAGGCCGTTGCAAATATTTTTCAAAGTTTATGTCGCCCCCCCCCCTCCCCCATTTAAAATCGGTCTGAAAAATCAGGGGGCAAAAAAATTATTTTTCCAAAAAACTTCAAAATTTCCATGAAAAAAGAAGAAGAATCTGCATTAATAATCATATTTAGCATGATTGGGCTAGTTTAATTTTTTTTAGAAATTTTTATAAAATTCCAATGTACAGCACAGCTAAAATTTTATTTTTCGTAAAAATAAAATTTTCGTTAATACTTAGATATTTCGGAAACGAATGATGGCGAAATTTGGTCCCCCCCCCTTAAATTTGGTCAGAGTCGAGGGACATAAACTTCAGAAAATATTTGCAACGGTCTCATTATTTTTTTTATTTCTTTTACTGTTTTCAAAATAAAGTTCATTAACGTGAAAATGTATTTCAACATGCAAGCTTTTGATTAATAATTTAATGCTTGCTTACATTTTTGAACTAAAAGATTCCTTTTCGATAAATTTATCTATCTAAAAATTTTAATTTTTCAGTAATGAAATAGTTTTAGAAATTTTTCGTATTTAATTTTGCTTTGATCTACCAATTTTGCATGCCAAAAGTAATTAATGTAAAAAAATGTAACTCTAAAATTTTGTTTTATTTATCCATCGAATCAGCCTATTTTGGCGTTTCATTCATTTAAAAATAAGATGAGCTTGTATTATTAAAACAAATCAAAAAAGGAATGAGTAAACAAGTATTTTTTTTTATTATTATTTTAGTTTAAATCTTCATGCATATATTCAAAAAAAAACGAAAAAGGCATCCTTCATTGTAATTTAAACAATTTTAAAATTTTCTATAAATTTATTAAAAAAATCGTGATTGAACGATTTGTGACTCCAGGATTAAAAATGATTAAAAAGATTCAAAGGTTCTGATGTGATAATAAATGCAAAAATAAAACTTTTTAAAATGTATCAATTAATTTTCTTGAGTTTTTTTTCAATCAATATTTTTTCTGCTGAAACAAAATCATTGGGAAAAAAATTAAGAAAAGGGAAGGGGACAAAACTCTCGTTTTAAATTAACTTTGAATTATCATAATTTTTGTTTCAATCCAACTACTGTTCACAAGTAACTGGAAAAGACTCCAAACAACACTGTGCAGTAGCAGTGGCAGCAACAATTGAACTAGTATTTTTTTCACTCTTTGAACCAATTTTCCATCTTGGGTTTTCCTCCACTTCCTTCCCTGCCTTTTCCAAACCCTTCCAGCAACAAAACTTGTCGTAATTGAACCATTCCTGACCCCATTTTACCCCCTTCCTCGTCTGAAATACCAAACCCAACCCGATGGAATAAAATCGCAATTAAAGTTTAATTACTGTCGGAAATGCAAATTATTCTCCCGTTTTCTAAAATTTGCCCAGGTAGAGAAACCCGATTGTGTGATGAGGGGTGGTGGTGACAGAGGGTCTAATAGCTTCACCCCATTGCTCTACCCTTTTCATACGGATGCAATTGACATTAAAATTCCACTTGCAGTCCACACACACACACACACACACAAATGATAGAGGAATGCTTCGGAGTCAATTGCAGGTGCGCCCAGCAGCTTCGGTTCTGCATTTATAATTGGAGTTGTCAGGGCAAATCAGTTGGAAAAGTGAAATGGGTTGCAATTTTCCGATTTTCAACCTTTGGTGCACCACACAGAGAGATGAGAAAAATGAGAGGTTGAAAAGTGGGGGGGTGCTAGTCTCTTGGGGTGTTACTTTTCAGAAACAGAGAGCATCAAAGTACCACCTGTAGGAAGAATGTTAAGGCTGTCAATCAACATGTTAATTGATGATTATGCTGGAAGGCTGGTGAGCTTTAAAAGTGACACCCTTTTGAAATAGTTTGTCAGTTAAATTTGTGTTTCTTTTTGAAATATTTGCTATAAAAACAAAGAAAAAAGATGAGTTTAATCAAGTCCAACTTTCCCATAAACAGTTCAATTTCTCATTTCACAGACTCAAAATTTCCCACTTAAATCCCTCCAAGCATCTTTCAACACTCTTTATTTTTGCTGCGGTTTCAATTGTTTCAAGTTTTTCATTCCGCGACGGCGTCGCCGGCGCAAAATTCGTCCAGACAGTTGTCAGATTTCCAAGAACCGCTCAAGTGCACCACCGGATAAGAGCCGGAGCGAGCTCGCATTTGGCACAAGTGTGCTGCCTTTCCTCCTCTGCAAGCCTCGTCGGAGCGTGCGGTTTCGGAATGCAAGATTAAATAATCAAGTGGAAAGTTATTTGCGATAAAATTTCTTATTAGCAGAACGCTGACGCAATAAGCAATCGTGTACGCGACCCAATGTCTTCGTCGGGGTCGTTGAAGGACCGTTGCAGTCGTCGGTATTGCCAGCATTCGATGGCAGAACCAACAGATGATGATGGTACACATGCACACAGTTCCCCGGCGTTGACTATCGGAAAACCGAAATCGAGGCTCCGAGCGTGATCGAATTATACAACTCGAAAGGTAGGAACTGAGCCGGTGAGTTGCACAATTTTGAAATTATTGAGTGCCTAATTGAAAAACTTCACAAATTAACTAAAATTCAGGCAAAATTTGCTTTAAAATTATATTTTTTTCTGGCTGTTTAAACGAATATATAAATTTAGGCGTTTGTTCTCATGAGCTCATCTACTTGGCTCTAAAGGTCGCATACATTTAGGCAATTTTATCTAACAAACTATTTTCATTGAAACTGTTTTAACGGAAACATAAATTTTGGAGTTTGTCCTTATAGGATTTTCTAATTGGCTTAAAGGTTGCTACATTTAGGTGATTTTTCCTACAAAAACAAGCATTCATACAAGCTGTGTCAACGAAAGTAAAAATTAAAGAGTTTTCAATTTTCGTATGAGCTCTTTTAGTTGGTACTAAAGTTTGCATACATCAAGGTGATTTATTGGCTTGAAGTTTGCCTACATTAAGGTGATTTTTTCCCAAAAAATATTAAATCATAGAAGCTGTTTCATCGAAACTTTTTATTTAGGCGTTTGGACTTATGAACTCTTCTAGTTTGCTCTAATGGTCATTTTAGTTTAGGCGAATTTTCTTTAAAAAATACATTCAACCAAGTTATTTTCACGAAAGCATTAATTCAGGCGTTTGCTCATAATCATTCTTTTAATTGAATTTAATCTCACTTTTATCCAGGGGATTTTTCTTTTGAAAAATATTTATACAAACTGTCTAAACGAAAGTATAAATTCAGGAGTTTGTTTTTTCAAAAACTCATCTCATTGCCTCAAAAAGTCACCTACATTTAGGCGTTTTAACATTAAGTGATTTCTAAGCAACTCCTACCCACGGTACTGGTCTTCATTTGAAACTTGAGCAGAAGCACGTCAGAGGGGATGCTATCGAAAATTGCTAAGCTCTCTCACACTCGTGGCAGCAGCCAGCCTTCTGTTTTGGATCTCTCGACGATAAAAACCAACACTTTGGGAAGTGCTTTCGAATTTCAGCACTCCCGGAATGAAATCACTGCCTGAAGATGCACTTGTCGATTGTTTGGAAATGTTTGGATGAGGAATTCTGTTCTGTTTCATGAAAATATTTAACAACAATAGAAATTCAAAGACAAATAAGTTTTCAGAAAAAAAAAAGAAAAAATATCAACTGAGCATTTCTTTACATAAATCGGAAATGGATTTTATTTGTATTTTTTTAATTGGCTAAAACTTTGTGCAGGCCTTCCCTATGACCAAAGAAGCAATACAATTTTGGCAGTTGTTCGTACAAAAATGGTACGTAAATGTTCGAAAATCTGAAACTTTTCAAGGAATTTTTGATTGATTTGGTGTCTTCGGCAAAGTTGTCGGTATTGTTGAGAACTATTGAGAAAAAAACAGAAACACGGAAAAAAATGTAGATTTTTTTATTTTACTTTTTTTCACAAAAACTTTATGTTCAAAAATCGTATTTTTTTAATTTTCGAGATGTTTTGATATTTTTCAGGGAACAAAAACTCTCAACTTTTGAGCCATAGAGAAGTATGGTCAAAAAATCTGCTGCCAAGTTATGATTTTTTGAATAATAATGATTTTTGAAAAAAAAAACAAAATTTTGTACAAAAAAAGTCGACCTAAATTTCACAGATTTTTTTAAAAGGACCCGTTTTTTTTAGATAACGTCACAGAATGTTTGATTGAAGCGAAATATTTGCAGATTTTCGATTTTAAAAAAAGGTGACTATGAGTGACCATTTCTGAAAAAAAATTTGTATTCCGATTTTCAATGAAAAAATTAAACATTCGGGAAAATTTCCGATCTTTCGAAAAAAATATTTTTTTAAATTTTTGAATCAAGATTAACATTTTCAAAGGGCCAAAAAATCAAAAAAAAGCCCTTTTGAAATGTTAGTCTTGATCATTTTTTTTCAAAATATTGTTTTCGAAAAAAAATGTTTAGTACTTTTCAAATGCAAATTAAATTTTAAGTGAAAAAAAATGTTATTTATTTTTTGGGTGAAATTTCGACTTTTTTTTCAAAAAAAAAAACTATTTAAAAAAATCATTCCTCAGCGGCAGGTTTTTTTTTACCATACTTTACCATGGCTCTGAAGTTGCGGGTTTTTGTCCTCTAAAACATATCAAAAAATCTTAATCTAAATCTTAAAATTCAAAATTTTGGAAATTGAGTTTTTTTGGAAAAAAAGTTTGAAAATATCGTTTTTTTTCGTATACCTATTTTTTAATAGTACTCTACAATACCTACAACTTTGCTTAAGAATTCATATGATCAGAAAATTCACGCAATCGTTATAGATGTTTGAATATTTACGTACCATTTGTGACACTAAATGGCTTTTATGATAAATTAGTTAGCTAGTTGTCTTTATTAACGAGCCTTTCAGCCATAGATGCTGGTTCAGTTCGGTATTGATAAATTGATAAATTGATAAATTGATAAATTGATAAATTGATAAATTGATAAATTGATAAATTGATAAATTGATAAATTGATAAAATGATAAATTGATAAATTGATAAATTGATAAATTGATAAATTGATAAATTGATAAATTGATAAATTGATAAATTGATAAATTGATAAATTGATAAATTGATAAATTGATAAATTGATAAATTGATAAATTGATAAATTGATAAATTGATAAATTGATAAATTGATAAATTGATAAATTGATAAATTGATAAATTGATAAATTGATAAATTAATTAATTGACAGATTGATATATTGACTAATTTAATAAATTGTCAGCCTTTTCTTTATTTCTGTTCAAAAAAATCTTAAAATAATTTAAAAGTCAGTAAAAAAAACTCACCTGATTGTTCGGGAAGGTGCCGTCCTTGTCGATGGCGTTCACCTGCGTCACCTTGGTGCCGATCGGTTCACCCTCGAGCACCGTTTCCTGTTCACGTTCCGTAAACAGCGGAATTTCGTCGTTTACATCCTCTAATTGTATGTAAACAGTCGCCTCCGAGGCCAGCTGCTGGGCGCCGTTGTTCTGTTGGTGGAGTTTGGAGGTTTTTTTTTTCGGGATTTCAGCGACGTTTGTTGATTTTTTGATTTGTTGAAGAGGGGGAAAAAACGAGAAGAGAAAAGAATAGCAATCAGAATTGGGTGCAAAATTAGACCTGCTGGAGAATGGGGAGAGACATAAATTTATATTTTTGGAAAAATTACAATAATTTGTCAGCTGCTGCACGTGGTTGTCATCTTGATTGGTCAGTGATTGAATATTGAAAATTTCATTAATAATTTATGTTCATCAGCTGAATTACAGTCCAAATGAAAACCTTGAATTCTTTGAAATTGCAAATTTCCCAGAACGTTCAACCATTTCAAAAGTGAAAGCCTCTTTCAAAGCTGGCTTTCGACACCCCGATTTCAATGCATCAGTTCTACGAATGATGTGCAATTATTCTGGCTGACGAAACCATCACGTGCCGCACACACTCGTTAAAAGCCCCCCCACTAAAACATGGTTCCTCTGAAATGTATCAAAAGAGGCTTTTCGTCCATTTCCAGCGTGGACAGAGCGGTGAAAAGCTGCCATTTTCATCTTTCAGTTAAATTTCCGTACAATAATACACCCAGAAACAGCACTGCCTTTCTCCGCGCGCGCGCTTGAAAAGGTGCAAATGAAATGAGTAAAAGGCTGAAAGCTGTGAGCACAATTATTGCCACCTTGTGGAAAATGATTCGCCTTACACACACACACGTTCATTAATTTTCCCACCGTCGTCTCTCAGAGCGCTGCAAACGAGGATGAATGTTTCGACAAGGGTTGCTCCGAAAACAACGTCAGGATGGGAAGTGGTTTCTCTGCTGGAATCTGAACAACGGGACGATGAGGACGGTGAATCCATATCAGGTAGTGCCGGTTAGTACTGTTATCACTGGGTTCTTTGCTTTGAGGCTGAGCGGTGAACACCGGGGTGATTATGATGATGGAAGAGTCGGGGTTTTGCTAAGCGGAATGTTTTTCAAAGGTTTTTTTTTAATTTCAAAAAGCTACTGCTTTTGAACTTTGTAGCTGAATATTTCTTGAAACAATTTGAAAACAATGTAACAATATTAGGCTTTTTTCAATTTTTTGCATAATCTAGTAATTTTGTGCAGTTTTATAATCTGTATTTTTTTTGCAAACTTTATGACCATATAAGCAATTTGTTGTCAATGGTTCATCCATACAAGGCTTCATACCGTTTTGGCAGAAATAATGGTACACAAATATTCAAAAATCTGTTAGGCTGGTACAAATATTTTTAAAAGTTTTTGTCACCCCCTCAAAATTGGCCCGATAAATTAGGGGGCAAAAAAAATATTTTTACAATAAACTTCAAAATTTCAATGAAAATTCAAGTGCAACCAGCTGAAATCAAATTAAAATACATTCTTCTGCGTTTTAAATCATTTTTAACATGTTTGGGTTTATTAAAAAATCTTAAGATTTTTTGAAAATTTTCGATGCAAAATATTTTTTCTCGATAAAATTTTTGTTTTTGTCAGATCTTAGATTTTTTGAAAACTAATGATTGCAAAACAACTGAACTAGTGTAAAATGCATTTAAAAACACTTTTTGTTTCATTTAAATGTGAAGACTATGGCTTGCTATTTAAATTTTTATATGTTTTTATATTTTTGCATCGGCCTTACTATCAAACGAATTTTCTGTACGAATTGGTGTCATTGGCAAAGTTGTAGACATTAATGAGGACTTTTCAGAAAAAAATAGAAATTATTATATATTTTAAATTCATTTTCCCAAAATTCATATTAAAAAATATTGATTTTTTTTCTTATATGGGACAACAAGCCGCATCCTTTGAGCTATAAAAAAGTTCGTTCATAATTTAGGAAAAAAATGTTTCATAGAAAATGGTCCTTAAATTTCAATATACTGCAAATTAAATGTTCAAAAGAATTTACACTGAAAAATAACTCAACAGAAATTTTGATTTGAAAAGCTGTTTTTGTGACGGCCACCAAATGATTGATTTTTTACATAGTGCCCGATTGTGTCACGTTCCCCAGAAAATGTTTACCAGAATGAGAACTGAGACGCTCAGTAAATTAAAAAAAAGTAGTTTTTTTTTATTTCTATGAAATTACAAAATTAAACAAAGTAATTTTATCGTAGCCAGGAAATTATCTCTCCTTTTTTTAAAATCAATTTTTAAGAAAATAATTGAAAATGTAGAATCAACCTATGAATCGTTATATTAATCTTAGAAATTTTCCTTTCTTATTCAGTTGAAGAAATAAGAATATAGAAAATTTCAGGTTTTTTTTAGAAATTTAAGAAAACTTAAGAAAATTTAAGGAGATTTAAGAAATTTGTTTTTTTTTTAATTTTAAAATTTTGGAAATTTTAATCTATTTATCGGAGAAATTTGCCTTTCTTTAACATGTTGTATTTTTTTTTAACTTTTAAAATTTTTGAAATTTAAGAAATTTTAAAAATTTTGTAAATTTTTAAATTTTTGAAGATTTTGGAAATTTTTGAAATTTTAGACATTTGAAACTTTTGAAAAATTTAAGAAATTTTGAAATATTTGAAAATTTTGTGAATTTTTAAAATTTTGGATATTTAGGAAATTTTGTTAATTGAGAAAATTGAGGAAATTTTGAAAATTTAGGAACTAGGAAATTTAGGAAATTTTGGCAATTTAGGAAATTTTGGAAATTTTTGGAAATTTAGGAAATTTAGGAAATTTAGAAAATTTAGGAAATTTAGGAAATTTTGGAAATTTTGGAAATTTTGGAAATTTTGGAAATTTTGGAAATTTTGGTAATTTTGGAAATTTTGGAAATTTTGGAAATCAAGGAGATTTAGAAAATTTAGGAAATTTAGGAAATTTAGGAAATTTAGGAAATTTAGGAAATTTAAGAAATTTAGAAAATATAGGAAATTTAGGAAATTTAGGAAATTTAGGAAATTTAGGAAATTTAGGAAATTTAGGAAATTTAGGAAATGAGGAAATTTAGGAAATTTAGGAAATTTAGGAAATTTAGGAAATTTAGGAAATTTAGGAAATTTAGGAAATTTAGGAAATTTAGGAAATTTAGGAAATGAGGAAATTTAGGAAATTTTGGCAATTTAGGAAATTTTGGAAATTTTTGGAAATTTAGGAAATTTAGGAAATTTAGAAAATTTAGGAAATTTAGGAAATTTTGGAAATTTTGGAAATTTTGGAAATTTTGGAAATTTTGGAAATTTTGGAAATTTTGGAAATTTTGGTAATTTTGGAAATTTTGGAAATTTTGGAAATCAAGGAAATTTAGAAAATTTAGGAAATTTAGGAAATTTAGGAAATTTAGGAAATTTAAGAAATTTAGAAAATATAGGAAATTTAGGAAATTTAGGAAATTTAGGAAATTTAGGAAATTTAGGAAATTTAGGAAATTTAGGAAATTTAGGAAATTTAGGAAATTTAGGAAATTTAGGAAATGAGGAAATTTAGGAAATTTAGGAAATTTAGGAAATTTAGGAAATTTAGGAAATTTAGGAAATTTAGGAAATTTAGGAAATTTAGGAAATTTAGGAAATTTAGGAAATTTAGGAAATTTAGGAAATTTAGGAAATTTAGGAAATTTAGGAAATTTAGGAAATTTAGGAAATTTAGGAAATTTAGGAAATTTAAAAAAATTAGGAAATTTAGAAAATTTAAGAAATTTAGGAAATTTAAGAAATTTAGGAAATTTAGGAAATTAAGGAAATTAAGGAAATTTAGGAAATTCAGGAAATTAAGGAAATTTAGGAAATTTAGGAAATTTAGGAAATTTAGGAAATTTAGGAAATTTTGGAAATTAATGAAATTTAGGAAATTTAGGAAATATAGGAAATTTAGGAAATTTAGGAAATTTAGAAAATTTAGGAAATTTAGGAGATTTTTAAAATTGAGAAAATTAAGGAAATTTAGAAAATTTTGAATATTTTTGAAATTTTAGAAATTTAGGAAATTTTTGGAGATTTAGAAAACATAGGAAATTTAGGAAATTTAGGAAATTTAGGAAATTTAGAAAATTTAGGAAATTCAGGAAATTTAGGAAATTAAGGAAATTTAGGAAATTTAGGAAATTAAGGAAATTAAGGAAATTTAGGAAAATTAGGAAATTTAGGAAATTTAGGAAATTTAGAAAATTTAGGAAATTATGGAAATTTAGGAAATTCAGGAATTTTTGAAAATTTAAGAAAGTGAGGAAATTTAGGAACTTTAGAAAATTTAGAAAATTTAGGAAATTTTGGAAACTGGGGAAATTTTGGAAATTTTGGTAATTTTGGTAATTTTGGAAATTTTGGAAATCAAGGAAATTTAGAAAATTTAGGAAATTTAGGAAATTTAGGAAATTTAGGAAATTTAGGAAATTTAAGAAATTTAGAAAATTTAGGAAATTTAGGAAATTTTGGAAATTTTGGAAATTTTGGAAATTTTGGAAATTTTGGTAATTTTGGAAATTTTGGAAATTTTGGAAATCAAGGAAATTTAGAAAATTTAGGAAATTTAGGAAATTTAGGAAATTTAAGAAATTTAGAAAATTTAGGAAATTTAGGAAATTTAGGAAATTTAGGAAATTTAGGAAATTTAGGAAATTTAGGAAATTTAGGAAATTTAGGAAATTTAGGAAATTTAGGAGATGAGGAAATTTAGGAAATTTAGGAAATTTAGGAAATTTAGGAAATTTAGGAAATTTAGGAAATTTAGGAAATTTAGGAAATTTAGGAAATTTAGGAAATTTAGGAAATTTAGGAAATTTAGGAAATTTAGGAAATTTAGGAAATTTAGGAAATTTAGGAAATTTAGGAAATTTAGGAAATTTAGGAATTTTAGGAAATTTAGGAAATTTAGGAAATTTAAAAAAATTAGGAAATTTAAAAAATTTAAGAAATTTAGGAAATTTAAGAAATTTAGGAAATTTAGGAAATTAAGGAAATTAAGGAAATTTAGGAAATTCAGGAAATTAAGGAAATTTAGGAAATTTAGGAAATTTAGGAAGTTTAGGAAATTTAGGAAATTTAGGAAATTTTGGAAATTAATGAAATTTAGGAAATTTAGGAAATATAGGAAATTTAGGAAATTTAGGAAATTTAGGAAATTTAGAAAATTTAGGAAATTTAGGAAATTTAGGAAATTTAGAAAATTTAGGAAATTTAGGAGATTTTTAAAATTGAGAAAATTAAGGAAATTTAGAAAATTTTGAATATTTTTGAAATTTTAGAAATTTAGGAAATTTTTGGAGATTTAGAAAACATAGGAAATTTAGGAAATTTAGGAAATTTAGGAAATTTAGGAAATTTAGAAAATTTAGGAAATTCAGGAAATTTAGGAAATTAAGGAAATTTAGGAAATTTAGGAAATTAAGGAAATTAAGGAAATTTAGGAAAATTAGGAAATTTAGGAAATTTAGGAAATTTAGAAAATTTAGGAAATTATGGAAATTTAGGAAATTCAGGAATTTTTGAAAATTTAAGAAAGTGAGGAAATTTAGGAACTTTAGAAAATTTAGAAAATTTAGGAAATTTTGGAAACTGGGGAAATTAAAGAAATTTGGGGAAATATAGGAAATTTAGAAAATTTAGGAAATTTAGGAAATTTAGGAAATTTTAGGAAATTTAGGAAATTTTAGGAAATTTAGGAAATTAAGAAAATTGAGGAAATTAAGGAAATTTAAAAAAATAGGAAATTTAGGAAATTTAAGAAATTTAGGAAATTTAGGAAATTTAGGAAATTTAGGAAATTTTGAAAATTGAGAAAATTAAGGAAATTTAGGAAATTTTAAAAATTTTGGAAGTTTAGAAAATTTTGAAAATTTAGGAAATTTTGGATTTTTTTTAAATTTTGGAAATTTTGGAAATTTTTTAAATTTTGGAAATTTAGGAAAAATGGTTTTTGCAAAAATCGTTCAAAATCCATCTCTATTGTCAAACAAAAGTTTGATTCGTATCTTATTACTTTTCGTGTCTTTTTTTGCATAAGCAGGTGACTTTTTTGAATAATTTTTCAGTTAAGAGATAATTAAATTTTCATTGCTGTGTTATCATGTATCATTTAAAAATTATATATTGATGCATTGAAATATTTATTTTAAAAAGCAGCAATGCAA
This sequence comes from Culex quinquefasciatus, assembly GCF_015732765.1. NCBI lineage: Eukaryota > Metazoa > Arthropoda > Insecta > Diptera > Culicidae > Culex > Culex quinquefasciatus. Next base: position 213,707,554 of record NC_051862.1, on the reverse strand, counting down.
AACTGAGAAAATTGGTTTTCTTTACAATCATAAGTATGTAATCATATGTAATAAACAAAACATTCCATAAAGAGTCTCCCTCGCAAAACACCGCACCTTGATGAATTTCTCACCCTCGTTCATTCTCGGTGACCGTGACCACTGGCACGGTTAGCTCAGAACAAGTCCCGCAAAAAGGACCATCAACCACCTTCCTTCGGCAGCAACGCCGCCACCACCGTCGTCGCTATTATCATCATCAACAAACTTGCGGTCCGTCACAAAAACCAGATGGCGTGACCAGAACGACGATCATCATCATCAGCTAGCAGAAGGTGGGGAGGAGGATTTTCTTGAGGGGTCGTGCCGAAAAACAACAACAGCAATAACGACCTGCGAACGAAGGGGGTTATTTTGCACCTCTTATTTTCGAGGTGTCCCACGTGTCTCGTGATCAAACACACACGTGGCCGTCGTTGACGGCACGTTATGAGAAAATTGTGTGTTGCTGCTGCTCGGGAAGGTGCCTTCATTTGCGCCTCATGAAACGTGACGGTTCGTGACACTGATTGAAGGCGAGGTTCTGGATGCAACACGTGGATTCGCTGCGCGAAGCGTGACTTTAACTTTCCTATTTGGGGGAGGCGGAATTGTTGGGATAAGATGATTAATTTGTTCGCGAAGACTTGAGCGCAATCAGCGACGAACCCCCTTTCGCTCGCGTTTTTCCTCAATCTAATAATAATTCCCGCAACAATTCCGATCCGTGCGCGACAATTTTCGTCGGAGAACGAACTCCACCCTCTCACTTGCAGACTCAAGTTGTAGGTATGGGATCGAGGTTTGCGGTGTGGGAAGAAGTGCATCAGCCAGGAATAAAATTTGCATATAAATTACATTTTCATAAATTAATACCGAGAGTGCGATGCACTTGCACGGATCGGATGAGGAGCACATCCTTTCGACGCTGGAGGATGAGTGCGAAGGCTTTAATCCTGTCAGGAAAAACACTTTTCCAAGATGGGAGGGGGAGGGATTGGTGAGTGACAGCCAGAGCAGCCACCTTCTCACTTTGATGGGTATAACAGGCAAGTAAGCAAGCGAGTGCTACTTGGAAGGAAGGGCCTTCCGGTGTCGGACTTGGACGTTGTAATCTTCCGGAGATGTAAACTAATTTGTTGGTTTTGAGCTGAGTAAGTGGTTAAGACTCGGTACAGCTTGGGTTGGGTAAGGACATTGGATCATCGTTGATAAAAAATGAAATGGATGTAGTGTTTTTAATGTAAATTTCTCTGAACTTAGTCCATGTTTTTTTTTGCATGAACTGATTGACTAGAAATCAATAAAATGAAACCAAAATATGTTGCAGAATTTTCTCATTGTATTTATTCACTCGTTTTAATCTTAACTAGGCGAAAATAAAAAAAAAATCGTACAAATCAAATCAAAACTTCACTCCAATTGATTCAACTTCTCCAGAATTGCATCATCATTTTATTTTATTTTTTGCTTTCCCTCTATTATCAACCGACAACTCCCTGCCAGCAAACGCAATTTAATTCATCGGCTTCATTTAAATATTTATGGTCCAAACTGACCACCATTCCTCCATCAGCGAGTCATAATAATTTCCCACCGGACGATGGAAGATAATTTCGCTGTTTTCCCCAGCGATTTTTTATGAGCAAATGATTGCTGCCACTGAATCAGCTGAAATCTGCGAAATCTCAACGCGCGCCAACAAAGTTTGCAGCTTCTCTAGAAAACTCAGATTTTGCAACTCCACCATAAAAGATAGACGGGTCTAGACGGAAGAATCGGAAAATTGGCAGCCGTCAGCGGAAAAGCGATTGAAATTAATTGGAACGAATGTTTACGAGAATCGCCCCTTCGCTACCACCACCAGCTATCGATGATGGGTTTGTGGAACAGATTTTCCGCGGAATCGCTTTATGGTGGAATGATGCATAAAATTTTGCTTCAAACGAGCCACGCTGAAGTGACCCAGATTCTTAATCCACGGGGATCGCCAGCTGCACTGAACTTTGGACAAAGAGGGATCTTTTAAAGAAAAAAAAAATCAGCACGAATTTATCGCATAATTTTATCGCTCATTATAGTAAAAATATCATTTCCGCATATAAATGATGACCGTTTATCACATCATCTGGGCGGGGACGAGCAAGTCCTTGAACGAGGGTGTCCTGGATAACTATCGTTATCGTCTTAATAATTGGTTCTTTGCAGTTTTTCTTTGGTCCCCCCACTTCACGGTGAAAGGCCGGAGACTGTCTTGGAAGAAAAGCAGACGGAAAAGTTTGTAAGCTCGGTAGAATTCTTTCGAAAAGAGAAACTTGAACAATTGGTCAGCCATGGTGATGAAGGATTCCGATTGTTATCGTATAATGATGGCAATGAAAATCAGTTTGCCTGTCAAAGAGTTGATTTTTTTTTGAAAACCCCTTTTTTCGGAAATTTCAAGGTACTTGAACTGACCTATATTAATAATGTAAAATAATTTTTCGTATTTTTTTGTTCACCCAATAAGGCCGTTTTAAACTTTCTGAAAAAAATGCAACCTGATTTTTCAGACCAATTATAAATTACAATAAAATATAAGAAAAGTTGCAAATCTATGACAGCCATAGTTAACTCAAGTTTTAAAATTCGAAATGATTTAAAAAAAATCATAATCGAAAACTAGTTATTCGATCTATTTTAAAAGTGTGTTTAATGGAATTTCCTTATTTATAGTAAGTCACGGTGAAACAAACCTGAGATAAAAAATCGGCAAGTCTGATATTTGACATCATGATATGCCTCTTTCCCGGAATTTTTAGAACTTATTTTGAAGATTTTTTTTGATTTTATAGGCTTTTTCTTGAGGAAAATCGATGAAAATCACATTGTAAAGAACATTTATCTTAACAATTTCCATAAAAAAAATATCAACTTTAGTTCAATATAAGCAGAGCTATACAGAATTTCGTAAATTCAAACGTAACTTTCTCCAAAATTTCTGAATTTAATTCCCATTGAAACAATTAACACTGCGTACAGTTTTTTATGAACCTAATAATATAATTTCTAAAAACTCATCAAAATTTGATATTAGTTTCATGCTTTAATAAAATATTTTTTTCATCAATGAATTTATTTTGGTAAGTAGTGTTTATTGCTAGAATGAATTAGCATGATTAAATCAATAAATGTTGGAGAAAGTCACATTTTATTTAACAAAATAAGGTATATCTCTGCCTGTATTTAACCAAAATTGATACTTATTTATGGAAATTGTTCAGAAAACTGTTCAAGTCTTTGGCAAAGTAAAAGGTTGAAGTTGAAAGACTTTACGGAAAAATGAACACACGAAAAGAAAACATCCGATATTTCATTAAACTATTAATCACACAATCTTGAATTTCCAAAATATTTGTTAAAGCCGTTGCAAATATTTTTCAAAGTTTATGTAACCACTCCCCCTGCAAAATTGTGGGAAAAATTTAGGAAGCAAAAAAAAAATTTTCGGAAGACTTCAAAATTTTAATAGAAGTTTAATTAATTGAAAACCAATTATAATGCATTTTTCTGCGTTTATAATCATATTAAGCATTTTATAGACTTCTTCAAAAATATATAGTACAAACTATGGCTTGCAGTTTATTTGTTTTTTTTTTTTGGTGCCTCCCTAGACTTTGTCCAGAGTCGAGGGACATAAACTTACCTTAAACAATATATGTTTATAAAAAAAATAAGATATGTTTTATGGGACTAAAAGACATCCTTTCAGGAATAGTGAATGATTGTGCAAAATATGGTTCTAGAGATAAGAACACTGCTTTAAATTATTATTTTTGTATAACATTATTTTCAAAATTTGAAAACTTTTTCTTAAATATGCAATGAGGAGCATTATCTATTTGCAGACTTATGCTTGATTTTTTAAATAATTTTTATTGAAATGATCAAAAAATTTGAGCAAATTATTCCATATTTTACATTGCAAATCAAACCAATTGTACCGAGAAGATGTCAGTTGATACTTGTAGGCTAATTAGGTAATACATAAAAAATAAAATCATTTTCGTCTATTCGAATTGATGGTTATTTTTTTGTCCAAAAACTAATATTTCCTAAACCAGATTGTGCATAATCACTAGGGCTAGTGATTTTTCGCTATTTCACGGAAGCCGCGTAATCCGTGAAATTTGCCCCTGGCCGTGAAATTTGGTAAATACCGCGGAATGCCGCAAAATTTGAAACATTAAATTTTCAAATTCAGTGTATTTAACTTTTGATTTATTTCATTCAGACATTTCCCAGTTTTTTAACAAGAATTCTGGAAAAAGTTTCCAAATAAAAAGAGTTGCGTGCCAGATTTGAATGTATGTTATGATATGCCTTACGAATGCAATTAATTGATGAAACATTTCCAGCAAAATAATTGTGTCATGAGGTTTAATTTTTAATCTTAATCTACTGCTGACTTTTATGATCCTTTTCTGTGCATTTTTATGTGAAGAACACATTTTTGCGATTATTTTAAGCAGATTTTAGAATACCATTAAATTGCCGTGAAATTCCTCACTTTCAAATTGGCGTGCCGCGAAATTTGGATTATTGGGCCGTGAAAAATCACTAGCCCTAATAATCACTCACAATGGCTCAAAAAATGACTTTATAATCATCCCCTTTAACACATCCAAGAATTTCGAAATAAAAAGAATTATGAAATAAAAAAACACATTTTTATCGATAAAAAATGAAACTAAAAAAATCACAAACTTTTTTTTCCGTGAACCTATTGTTTACGAAAAGACATAATCATCACCTACAACTTTGCCAAAGAGACCAAATCGTCATCGAAAATTCCTTTACAAGATACAGAACTTTGTATGGTATGGAAAAACTAATGATGCCAAATGAGTTTTTTTTTTTTTTTTGACAAAAAACGTTTCATCCAAATTAAAAAAATTAAAAGTGTAAAAATCGCGATTTAATAAATTTTTAAAATACTTTTCTCAGATGTGGCTTGCCTTCATAAGGTGCTTAAGAAAAAAAAAAAAATACTGTTTATTGCGCCAAATAATGAAATTTTCAAAACAAACCCCAAATGTTGTAGAAATAGATTAAAATCTCAAGTTTGTCTGCCATTGTAAAAAATAATTGCCTCTTCATAAGGCTTACTCATGCAAAGCCATTAAATGTGACCTTCAAATTCAGCAGCTCCAAAAGCACAAGTTTTCCCAGGATTATCAACTGTTGATGACGTGCATTCATTAGCAATCATCTAGAAAGCACCGAATCTAGCAATTTCCCCTCCCGAGAAAGGGTGGCCAAAGAACACTTCACCAAGATCAACCCTCGAAGATCGCAAACGCAAACATTTCTCCTACCAAAAAAAAGTCAAACAGTTACAGTTGGTGAAAATCCTAATTAAAAGTTTGTCCAATCATAACTAGAGAAGTTGCTTCTGTAGTTAGTGAACCTTTGCTGGTTGACTCGCAGGAGGGGTTCCAAAATCACCACTAGCAAAAAAAAAAGAAAAACAGCTTTTCCAAGGGTTCAAATCATAAAAGGAAAAGAAAAAAACTTTCCCAACTCACAGCGGAAAAAAGTGATTTTTCTCCTTCTGCTTCGAGATATGCAATTGAATGGATTTTTTTCGTTTTCCGCCCCAGCAAGAAAAAGCTCTTTTGAACGAGTTTCGCCAAGTGGCTCTTCAGGCAGCAGTGGGAAAAGCGGAAAATTTAAAGCTATCATCGATGATCTGCCCTTCCTCCCTCTCTCAACCTTCCCAATAAACGACGGGAAATTGCCGCTCGACCCGAATGGGAGAAATAAGTGGAAAACTACCTTCTCTCGTTTTGCAGGCAAAAAAGCCAGCTGCACCAAAAGTTTACCAATGATTTTTATGCCGATTTATCAGCGAGTGGGAACTTTTTTCCTCCGTCGATTTTCACTCAACAAAAGCGGGTTCGGGAAATGGGAGGGTGGGTGGCAGAAAAACTCGTTCCTCATCCCGCGTTTGGCCCGTCATAAATTGGGCAAAGAAGAAAAAAGTTAATTTATTCAAACCTCCAAAGTTTTGCTGCCATCACCACGATTGGTGGAGCTTTTTGGTTTGCCAGTTCACAATCGGTTCCGTTTGTGAAACTGGGATTTTTTTTATTGAGATGGGAAATCTTGACAGAAACGGAAAATCAAGACAGAGAGAAAAGTACGGAAGGAAGTTGTTTTTGCCCATAATTGCAATTGAAAGATTGAGATTGAAATGAAATTGTGACAAAATTAAAATAACACTTTTGTTAAATTATCTGAGATATTTGGATAAACAAAGGAAATTAAAAAAAATCTTATCACTGATTTAAAAAAAATGTTTCACTTTTGAAATAACGTGATAAATTAAAAACAAAACTCCCTTTTCAAGCAACTTTTCCCAGAAATATCCCACCTCTCCAGAATGATTAATGCCCTCCCAGCTAAATTTCCACGCAACTTTCCCAACCCCCCCTCCCCCCAAAAAGTTGCGGCGTGTGAAAGTTTAACGATTCCTCGCGCCAATTTGGTCACGCTTTATTAAATTCTGTTTCGTCGGCGTCGTCGATTTTTCACCGCATCAATAGTGGAAAAATCCCAAATCCCGTTCCCCCTCCTCAAAAGCTTGGGGGGAGCTGTGCAGATTGTGGTTTTCCCCTTGACTGAGGAGAAACGGAGGGTTGAAATTTATGCTACCCATTAGAGCAGTGTTGAAGAGGAAAAGTTTTGCGCGGTTTTGCACCCCAAGCGTGGTGGGCCAAGTCAAAAACTTCATCGTAAACAGATTTCATGCTACATCAATCTTCGACGGGGCTGACGGTGGTGGGAAATATTCTGAGCGAGGTAATCTCCGCGTGACTTTGAGCGGTTTTACGGATGTTTTGTGTGTTTCGTGGGACATTGGCTTTGATTGCAGCATTAAAATTAAGACACTCGCTGATTTCGTTTGAGTAAAGGCATCCAAGATTAGTAATGAAAAATAACGTTGCAAGTCATGTTCAATGTTCCGGCTCGTGACGACACTGGAAAAAGTTTCAGGAGACTGCCTAAGATGTCAATAGCGCAATTTCTCTACCAAACCGATTTTTTTAATTTGTATTTTTTGTCGAAGACACCAAAACGATGGGGTTCCTTGGCCAAAATAATTAGACCCGTATTTTTTTGTTTGGCCATTAGGGTGCTAGATTGGTTCGAAAAATGGCAATTTTCATCATTTTTCGCAAAAACCTCTTTTTTCAAAAAATCATATCTCCGCGTCATTTCATTCGATTTTAGCTGTCTTAGACGAAAAAGAAAGGTGATTAGTTTGGTTATTTGAGTGAAATAGTAAGAAGTTTCAGAAAACTAGTTTAACTTTTGAAAAAGTCGTATGAAAACATAAAATGGCGTTTTGACCGACCAAATATCCTATCCCTAGTAACATTTTAAACTTACAGGTTTTATCATGGCTCTGAAAACCCTCATACGGCTTTTATAGCCTTTTTTATCTCAGCAATTAAAATTTCCTTTAAAAACTAACCTAATCCACCTATGTGGTTGATGTTTCCTCACTTTTTACCAAAAATGGGTAATATGAGTGGTTTGGACACACATTTCAGCTTTTTTTAGATCCAGAAAAAAAACACAGATATAACTTAAGTGGTAATAACTCTAGAAAGGGTTGCTAGATCTTCAATGTTTTGGACTCTTTAGAAAGGCCTTTCAATTGCCAACCCAACGATGGGTCGGATGATGGATCCGGACATAGTTTACATACATTTAAGTGAGATCCGGCTTCAAAAAAGTACATACAGTATGTAAAAAAAGTATTTACACCCCTTGGGCACAATGCACATTTTGTGATGAAACATGTAAAAAAATTAAAGTTTGACAGGAACCTAGTACTACGTTTTGTTCAGAAACTCATGCCAAACATTTTGCTACAAAAAACTCATGAAAAGATGATTTCTATAAAAAGTTATATAACAAATACTATTACGAAAATAAAAAAGGTGCAAAAAAAGTATGTACACCTTTCAAAAAATTAACATAAATAATGTTATTTGTTGACAAATCACCATAAATCCAGTCTCCCAACTCCAAATAGGCATCCTTGACTGATTAAAAAAATAATTTGGATTGAATATAAAGTTTACTAACTACTTAGTATAAAAGTTTATATAACTCTGGAAATTCTATATAAAACTTATCTAAACTTAATTTTGCAAACTTTTAATTCAACTAAATGTCAATATATTATCATATAATTGCTAAATAAACATTTTGGAGTGGGTATAACACCGTTTTGGGGGTATTTGTATTGATAGAATAGATTTTTCGTTGGAATTTCGTACCAACCCGGAATTACGTCGTAGGAAAATCCGCCGGCATCCGAACCGGTCCACGATTCACAAGTTAACCTATGTGGAATCGGAAAGGGCATAAAATTTCCGATCTTTTGATACCCAAACATCTAGGTTTTCTTTAAAACCTACGTTTTTAAATACCTAAGCAAAAACGTTGTTATGGTTTCTGTTTTAGCAAAAGGTCGTAAAAAGTGCGAGAATCTGTGACAACCGAACACGATACGCTTTCCTTCGGAAACAATTAGAAAACACGCGAGAAGATAGCCAAAAACGAGTAGATTTATTTGCACGTGATTTTGTATGCGAGAACAAGAGTGCGTGTAGTCTTATACGCGGCTTTATTTCAACTGATAAGACGGTCCAGAACGAGATCTGATCTCCTCCAGACGAATTTGGATGTGAAAGGGAATGATAAAGTTCTTCTCGATCGGACACGATCACTTGCCGATCGTGGCTCCATACTACCGTGTGTGTGATAAGGAATAGTGTAGAAAACAATAAATTCAAGTTCAGCTTAAATCTAAAAGAACGCAGCATTCGTTAGGGTGGTGCGTTAACATGCCGGCCCCGTTGAAAGCATCAGCTTTCAATCAAGATTACGATGTCGTCATCAGCTTCGGATGCCCAGCTTCGGAGGAGCTCGTTACTGGTAGGAAGGCCGATGTCATGGTCATCGTTTGTTGTTGTATGCTACTTCTTAGGTCACAGCAGTCTCAACGATCAGCTGTTCTTCTGCACCGTTCTCCTGCTCGGCCCGATGACGTCAGGGGAATCCCCATGACCGATGTCCTTTTTGTTGCTGTTGACATTCAGGGTTGAAGCTTGGTGATCACGTTGGGCGTACTCGTGGTTGTGGGTTGAAGTAGCCGTTGATGATCCAGTGACATGCCGGAGGACGAAAAATTCTTTAGTTTTTTGCAAATTCAATTAAAAAATAACTTACGGGGGTTGGAGGCCCATGGGCCTCCCGTTGCGCAACGCCGAAGCATTGCGATGGAAGTCTCAGAATTCTGAGTTCGGGTGGGCCATACCAACGACATCGGTTGTTGGCTGGCGTAACGGCTGGGCGTCTTTCTCAAACAGGGTGGCGACTGGAGGTGAGATGTGGGCCGCCAGCTTCTGCGTGTCTTTCAAGCGATTCTTGACGATCTTCTTCCAACGACTGAGTTGGTGTGCAATTTTCTTCGGTTCAATCGTTGCGGCATTGTGGAACAGGATTGTAAAACGAAGTTCCAACGCTGCTGCTTTTAACCTTCCGGGCGGAGTCCTTTTGGCTTTGGCTCGTATCACTTTGAGGGAAGTGGTACCGTTGTTGAGTTCGATCCCCAGGTATGCCAGTAGATTTCCAGACTGTTTGCGAGTAGGTGGAGACATCTGGCCGATGTCTGCGATCAGAACGATTCTTTTCAGGTGAAAGCGGAGGTGCATGGCGAACAGGTTGTCAGGTTTACTTCTGGGAGTGATCGGCTTTGATTCTTGGGGGTGAGCATGGGGATCGAGCACGATGTTCACCGTTTGCAGCAGCGCCGAGGCAGGCACACTTCGAGCTCCGACAGAGTTGATGGGCACGAGGCAGGTGGCAAGCGGCGACTGCGGCATAGACGGCGACGGCAACGACGACGAGTGAGTATGCGAGGAAGTCTGCTTCGATTGAATCTCCAAGAAGGCCGGTAGAGGGCGAGAAACAACTGGGCTAGTATGGGTGGATATGCGATCTGGCGACATGAGGAGACGCATGGTTTGGTGCGAGCAACACGGATACGAACTGGTCGCTGGACAGTTGACTGCGTAGGTGGTCTTCGATGTCAGCGGCCGAAGCTGTTCCGGGTTGTAAGATTTCGACGAGAGTGGCGACAAATGTAGAATGGGCATATGGATGGGGAGTTTAGAGTCCGGTAATTTCATATGCGATGGGGCAGGTATGGTTTGTGTGAGGTTATCTTCGGGACACGTTGGCTGCTTCTTGGTTTCGTTATCCAAGAAACTGTAGACGAACACGTAGTCTAGTTCAAATTTCTGACGGATTCGACGATTGCTCTCGTCAACGGCAGACATGGCAGCTTCCGCCGTAATTGCAGCCGATTTGCTTTGATTTTCATCGTCGTCGAGCAGCAGCTCGATGTTCAGACGATTAGCGAAGTATTGATCATCTAGTCCATCAATACATTGCTTCCATCTCGCAAGTTGTACGCTGTGTTGTTCTGCTTTGTAGTCTTCAACAAACTGCTTCGCGCTGGTAAGCGTGTCCAAGATGAGCCGCTCTTGGTAGAAAAGTGCACTCAATCTCGATTCCATTATCCACAGCGACCAGCCAAGCTCAACACGTGTCAAATGCAGAACCCACAAACTACTAGCCCAGACGAGATTGAAGCAGCAAAGACGATCGAGTACAACCTATTCGATCAACTAATAAGATCACACAACTTCGCCAGGAATTGTACAAAATTCCCTTATGGTCGGTCAGCCCGCGTGGCTCAACTCGCATGTGGTACTCACGTGGTTCAGTACAAAGTACCTACGATGACCTTGATCGACGAATAATTGGTGCAAGGTCCTTTGTTCACTGAGCACAATGTAGATGAACCAGGCCAAACCTTGCCTCGTGCCACGCAGCGATCACGTGCTTCAGCAGATCGAAGAAATTCCTCAGCAGATCACCAAAATCACATGGTTTGTCGCACGTAGGAGCGACCACTGTTTGCAGCTACGATCTTCAGCGCAGTTTATAGGCAGCGACAGTACACGTTGCGCAGATTGATTTTTTACGACACAACAAAATTGTTCCCAACACTTCACACGCGGCGATGTGTTCAAAAGCCACACGATATGCAAAAGTTCACTTTTTACAATAGCAAGATTTTCATCGAAAACTGTCCGCGATTGTCCGAGTTAAATCGCGCACATCCGGCAATCGAAGGACCAAAAATGTTTTAGCAAAAGGTCGTAAAAAGTGCGAGAATCTGTGACAACCGAACACGATACGCTTTCCTTCGGAAACAATTAGAAAACACGCGAGAAGATAGCCAAAAACGAGTAGATTTATTTGCACGTGATTTTGTATGCGAGAACAAGAGTGCGTGTAGTCTTATACGCGGCTTTATTTCAACTGATAAGACGGTCCAGAACGAGATCTGATCTCCTCCAGACGAATTTGGATGTGAAAGGGAATGATAAAGTTCTTCTCGATCGGACACGATCACTTGCCGATCGTGGCTCCATACTACCGTGTGTGTGATAAGGAATAGTGTAGAAAACAATAAATTCAAGTTCAGCTTAAATCTAAAAGAACGCAGCATTCGTTAGGGTGGTGCGTTAACAGTTTCGTTTGAGCAACCTGCCAAAAATGTATGGAATTTCGTAATTTTTGTTCTCGTGGATCAAACTTACTTTTTGCCCAGGTATTTAAAAACGTAGGTTTTAAAGAAAACCTAGATGTTTGGGTATCAGAAGATCGGAAATTTTATGCCCTTTCCGATTCCACATAGGTTGACTTGTGAATCGTGGACCGGTTCGGATGCCGGCGGATTTTCCTACGACGTAATTCCGGGTTGGTACGAAATTCCAACGAAAAATCTATTCTATCGATACAAATACCCCCAAAACGGTGTTATACCCACTCCAAAATGTTTATTTAGCAATTATATGGTAATATATTGACATTTAGTTGAATTAAAAGTTTGCAAAATTAAGTTTAGATAAGTTTTATATAGAATTTCCAGAGTTATATAAACTTTTATACTAAGTAGTTAGTAAACTTTATATTCAATCCAAATTATTTTTTTAATCAGTCAAGGATGCCTATTTGGAGTTGGGAAACTGGATTTATGGTGATTTGTCAACAAATAACATTATTTATGTTAATTTTTTGAAAGGTGTACATACTTTTTTTTGCGCCTTTTTTATTTTCGTAATAGAATTTGTTATATAACTTTTTATAGAAATCATCTTTTCATGAGCTTTTTGTAGCAAAATGTTTGGCATGAGTTTCTGAACAAAACGTAGTACTAGGTTCCTGTCAAAATTTAATTTTTTTACATGTTTCATCACAAAATGTGCATAGTGCCCAAGGGGTGTAAATACTTTTTTTACATACTGTAAATATCACTTAAGTAATCATAACTCGAGACAGGGTTGCCAGATCTTCAATGTTTTGGACTCATTGGAAAAGCCTTTCAATTGCCTAACCAACGATGGGTCGGATGATGGATCCGGACATAGTTTACGTACATTTAAGTGAGATCCGGCTTCAAAATTGTACATAAATATCACTTAAGTGGTCATAACTCGAGACAGGGTTGCCAGATCTTCAATGTTTTGGACTCATTGGAAAAGCCTTTCAATTGCCTAACCAACGATGGGTCGGATGATGGATCCGGACATAGTTTACATACATTTAAGTGAGATCCGGCTTCAAAAAAGTACATAAATATCACTTAAGTGGTCATAACTCGAGACAGGGTTGCCAGATCTTCAATGTTTTGAACTCATTGGAAAGGCCTTCTGATAACCTAACCAACGATGGGTCGGATTGTGGATCCGGACATAGTTTACATACATTTAAGTGAGATCCGGCTTCAAAAAAGTACATAAATATCACTTAAGTGGCCATAACTCGAGACAGGGTTGCCAGATCTTCAATATTTTGTACTCATTGGAAAGGCCTTTTAATTACCTAACCAATGATGGGTCGGATGATGGATCTGGACATCGTTTACATGCATATAATTGAGATCCGGATATTTGTGAAAACACATTTTTATATATAACTTTTGAACTACTTATCGAAACTTCAAACAATTCAATAGCGATGTATGGGACCCTAAACCAAGTCGAATGCAACTGGTTCGATCAAAATCGGTTCAGCCAGTGCTGAGAAAACTCAGTGAGAATTTTGGTCACATACATACATACACACACATACACACACACATACACACACACATACACACACACACATACACACACACAGACATTTGTTCAGTTTTCGATTCTGAGTCGATATGTATACATGAAGGTGGGTCTAGGTGCTTTTAATAAAAAGTTCATTTTCAGAGCAGGATTATAGCCTTACCTCAGTGAGGAAGGCAAAACTGCTCAAAACATGATTGTTAAATTTCGCAAAGTTTCATTTTTTTTTTTGTAACGGTAAACAAGTTTTGAAACATTAAAAAGTAAAAAATAGGACAAAGTGGTATGAAAGGTTTAAACAAAACAAACATGGTTTCATTACTAACTTTGGTTTTGATTTTTGAATAGATTATGTAAATAAAAAGAGTGAGACACTCGCTGTTTATGGGTTCTAGAAATATTTTGTTTTAGCATTTAAGAGAACTTGATATTAAAAAAAAACAAATTTAAGTAATGTTAAACACAAAAAGTCGCGAGAAATTTTAAAATTGTCTTATTGTACTTAAAATTAGTATTTCTCAACCGATGCTGAATTCTGCATTTAGGAAGAAATCGATTCGTCTTGAGGGGAGAATGATGACAAAAAAAAGCAATTTTATTACAAACAGTTCTCCACCATTTTTTAAACAATTGAAGGAATTACGAACCAAAATAAAAAAAAACCTTTGAACAGATTGTAACGTTCTTTACAATGCTAATCAGTTATTGTTTTATGTGTTAAAAAGTATTCAAACATTATTGTCAAGAGCAAATCTTAAAAATCTTAATAACTCAAAATGGTCACAAGCAAACCTCTTTTGTTTAAACATCAAATTTTTACTCTAAAATAGAACGGTGGAATAATCATCATCAAAAGAAAATCATTGGACGTTCATCAAGAGAACAACTCCGAAGGCTGCTTGTCTTCCTCTCTCACGCACGAAAGATCGGTAAAAGGAATCTTATAAAATCGACACCTTGATTATTCGGCGGAACATCTTTTTCACTACTACAATTGTACTGTCAAGCAACAAAAAATGGCAGAATTTTTGGTTTTCGGAATTTTGAGTATGCCTTCAAATCAGGCGTACAAAGGTCCCTTTGATACAAAATTTCCATCTCATCACATTTTCAGGCTGCAAATTATTGGAAAACACATCTTTTTTCGATGGTTCAAAAATGGAAGGCGTCGTACTGCCCCTCCGTCATGAGATATTGAAAAATGGAGCTCGTATTCGTGATCAGGGACCAAAGTTTCGCGCATCTCAAATAGGGATTAAAAAAGACTTTTTACTGACAAATAGTTTTATCTAGGTTCAACCAGCCAGAAAATTTGTATCTTTTAAGGCAATTTTCGGAACGGTTTAGTGTTATGGACAAAGTTGTAGGTATTGATAAAGACTATTGAGAAATAAATGGAACACGAAAAAACTGCAAATCAATTTGTTTTTTACATAAATTTCCCAAAACCAGCACTTTATTTTTTTGTATTATCTCCCCAAAGACAAAAAACCAATTTTTGAACTATGATTTTTTGACATGATTGTGATTTTTTTTTATAATGTAAACATTACTCGATTGTTTTTTACTAAGTGCTCAATTTTCAAGATAAAGCCACTTTTTTAGTTTTATTTGAAAAATTAAATTTTTAAGATTTTTGAAATAACGTGCAAGATTAGGCCGTCCCAAAAACATGAAAAGTTGTCAAATCTTCGGTGCTCTCCCCTAGAATGATAGATTAGGATGTCAGGAACAATGTTTTCATTCAACAAAAAATTGCCAAAAATGGTTTACAACTCGCGCGCGGGGCTTGAATGAAAAAAGTGCATCTTTCGAGTATTTTTCAGAAATGCGAGTAACAATCATACTAAAGTCATTCAAATTTGGTCGCCTTGAGCTTCAAGTTATAGTTTATTGTCCCCTGAAAAAATTCCTGTACAGACGTAGTCCATAAAAGCTTGTGTTTGGGCATGGCAGGGTGTTTTAGGAAGAAAAAAATGTATTTTTAGCCAAAAAAATCAAAAATCACTCCCCAAAACGAGCCAAAAAATTTTGCAGCAAAACTAATGCATTCAGCACAGAGCACAGAGCAGTGCATATAAATATGTCGTTTACGTCACATAGTGAGAAAATCTCATGTTTTTTCATGAAATATTAGTAACAAATATCGTTTTTGAGCGAGCAAAATAAAAATTTCCAAAATATATGCCTTCCCGTTTGTAATCATAGTAGCCAATGTTTTATGCTAAAAACGCTTAAAAACCAAGAATTTTGAAAATTCGTCACTTTTTGTTCACAAAAATGCAAATATCTCGGCTTTGCGTGGACATAAATTGAATGTCAAAAAAAGCAAAATGATCTCCGTAAAATTTCCTATAAGCTGAATGCATAAGTTTTGGCTGCAAATGTTTTTGGCTCGTTTTGGGGAGTGATTTTTGAATTTTGTTGGCGAAAAAATACAATTTTTTCTCCCTAAAACGCCCTGCCATGCCCAAAAACAAGCTTTTATGGACCTTGTCTGTACAGGCATTTGTTCAGAGGACAATAAACTATAACTTGAAGCTCAAGGCGACCAAATTTGAATGACTTTAGTTTGATTGTTACTCG
This sequence comes from Culex quinquefasciatus, assembly GCF_015732765.1. Taxonomy (NCBI): domain Eukaryota; kingdom Metazoa; phylum Arthropoda; class Insecta; order Diptera; family Culicidae; genus Culex; species Culex quinquefasciatus. The sequence continues at coordinate 213,691,697 of NC_051862.1, read as the reverse complement.
CATTTCTGAAAAATACTCGAAAAACGCACTTTTTTCATTCAAGCTCCGCGCGCGAGTTGTAAACCATTTTTGGGAATTTTTTGTTGTATGAAAACATTGTTCCTGACATCCTAATCTATCATTCTAGGGGTGAGCACCGAAGATTTGACAACTTTTCATTTTTTTTGGGACAGCCTAGTGCAAGATTGACCATTCCTAAAAACGGGTTGAGAAAATTTCCAATAAAATTGCATATTTTTGTGTTTTTCTCAACTTTTTTGAAATGTATATTCTGATTTCCTTTTTTTTTCAAAAAAAATCTTTTTTTCCGTTTTGAATAGATATTTGTACCAAAATATATAGGCTGTCTAGGCTGTTCAATTTCCTTGTTTCTGCTATTCGCTGCATTTTTTGCAACTAGAGTTCCAATCTTTATTGTATCTTATGCAATAATGTTGCAAATTTTTACAACTTTCCTAAAACAGTAATTTTAGCGATGAACAACCATCGACATTAAAAGGGATCTCATCTCTTATATACACTCAATTATCCAAAGCCTCAATCGTCCAAAGTTTCAAATATCCGAAGGTTTGTATGGGACTTCGGACAATTGAATCACGAACAAAAAAACGAGTTCTGCGACCCAATTTTAACCAAATTTGAATGGTTGATTGCATGGAAAATAAAAAAAAACATTTTTTCAATATTTTATAATCACCATTTTGGTCGCCATCTTGGATTGAAAAAATTTAAATCACTTTTTGCAATTCCGTCGTGAAACTACTTACTTTTCCTGTCATTCTTGAACGACGAAATAGCCTATTTTTCTGTACCAAAAATAACAGAATCGAATTGCAACACTTTTCAAAATTAATGCTGAAAAGTACTCAAATGGGTGCTGAAAAGTTGAACTTTTCAGCACTTGTTTTGAAAAGTAACATTTTCAACATTTTTTTTGATTTAAACGATTTATTGACAAAATACATGAAAATTTGACATAAAATTTCACTCAGTTTGTGAGTTTTTTGGAATTGCAAAAAATGTTGTATGGAACTCGTTGCAAAACTTGATTTTTGCAGCACTCGTCGTATTTATCCAACTCTGTAAATCTTGTTGGACAAATGTACGACACGTGCTAAAAAAATCTTGTTTTCGCAACTTGTTGCATAAACTACTATTAGAGTAGTTTAAGGGTCATACTAAAGCTCAAGAGCCAAAAATAAGAAAACGAAAAAAATAATATTTTTTTTTTCGTCCTTCGATTATCCGAAGTGAAATTTTGCCAAGGCCTTCGAAGAATCAAGTCTGGACTGTGCAGCTAATTAATCAAACACCAACGTATTGTTATTGAATTGAAACTGGAAACAAACCAACATATTTTGCTTTTCACGAAAGCATTTCAACTATGGAATTGCTGTTTGAATTTTGAACAACGAATTATTTTATTTTTTTCAATTTAGCAATTTTGAAATCATGTTTCAAATCGGAATTCGTCATTAGTGAAATTTTATTACGTATGATAATAAAGTTGATTTTGTTGTTTGATCAGTGAAGCAATTCCATGAATATTTTGAATTTAGCTGGGGATAAACAAAAACGACACCGAAATTCAATTGCGTTACAATCCATATCATTCCAATACAATTTCCAATAACTGCGTGTTATTACAGAGCCTAAATTCCTCCGAATTGTAACTCGTTAAAATAATGCAACAGCAATTCCATTAATCCCAGTTGTTTAAATATTTATCGATTTCGAAGACTCTCGACTGCTCATGCATTTTGTATTTTCCCCCATCGTCGTCGATCCAACAAGTCAATTTTCCAATCAACCACGCTAGTGTGCAGTCAGCTGTTTCAAACGCGCAATGAAAATAGAACATTTCCCCGACTTACCTCGACTCGCACCGTCAGGTTGTACTCCTTTATCGTCTCGAAGTCGAGCGGGTGGTTCACCTTTATGTCGGCCCACGTGTCGCCGTTGTCGGGCCGCTGCTGCAGGTAGAACGTGTGCAGCTTGTTCGTTTGCGCCGTCGAGCCCGGCATGAGCCGGTAGAACACGGTCGGGTTGCCCTCGATTCCGGAGCTTTTTTGGATTTTAAAAGGATTTTTTTTGTGGGATTTTGGGAAGAAAAAGAACGAGATTAGTGTTTTGAAATGATTTTTGTTTTCAAAAGGATTAAAACTAGCGATGAAGAATCAATCGATGCCGACAAAAAAAAGAGAGCAGCATCCAGGATTGATTTTCCATCTGTGAAAGACAATTTTCCCTTTTTCGAAGGACGGATCATCCCCCTTGACACACTCGCCAGCAAAAAAGAGAAACCAAAATAATCCGGTCTGAGAACCACATTCACAAAAAGGACAGTCGATGGCCCCTCGGAGTTTGTTAATCTCGGAGCAACAACCATCGACAATTACTCGCGCGAAGGGGGTGGTGGTGGTGGGTGGACGGTGGCCAGGGGGATGACCGTGGGAGGAAAAACTTGCCCGCGCGCGCGATGATCAAGATGAAACCCAAACTCAAACTCCACCAGACCGGAAATAAGTGACTCTCTGGCAAAGAAATCCTTTCTGCTTGATCCCGACGAGGATTCATCAAATTTGAGCTAGCAAAAAAAAACACAACATTTTCATTTCGCGAAGCGAAAAACGTCATTCCCGGGTAAAAAAAGTTGTCGAGTTGAGTTTGGATTTCATCGTTTTTTTTTTTTCATTCCCTTCTTCAAATAAACATTTTGACATGTTCAACTTGCCGAAAGAAAGAAAACTAAGAAAAAGGACCAACTCAAAACCACAAAAAACGAGGGAGGAAAAAATATGTAAAATCACAAAATGGAGCTAAAGGTTGTGACAACATCAGGAATCAACACAACAGAAGAAAACGCCACACGACTGGAGACAATATTTGGTTAGCCTTTGTGGAAGAAACCGTCCGAAATTTATATGGTTAAGGGTGCGACAAGGGTTAAAGTATCGGAGTGTGTGATGTGGCCTCGCAGCAATCCCGGAAAAAAATCCGGTGTCGTGGTAGACCTAGGACCGTCATAAATAAAAAATGATAATAAGGGAGCAGACCCCACTACAGAGGTCGGTGGGAAGCCCATCTCGTGGTGTCAGCTGGACAGTTTTTTATAAACGCAGATGTGACACTATTCACATTTGGGGAGGAAATGGCTAGTGTGAATCTGTTTTGTGGTGAGGGAATTGCTAGTGGATTGGACGGCACAAACAGGTTTTTTTTATGTAAAAATGATGAACTTCGCATTCTTATTAAGACTTGTCAGTAATATTTTGGTCAATTTAATCTTTTTATAAAAATAAAAATAAATGAAATCACTTTTTTCATACGCAAAAGAAACATTTCTTATAAACAAGTACATATGGTATAATTTCTAAATTTTCAGAACATTTTTTTATACTGGAAACAAATTTTATTTTATTTTAAAATGAATTATTGTGTTTTGATGTTTCATAGAATCATATGAAACAGATTTATATTCTTAATAAAAGTTAAAACTAAATACCAAAATTATCAAATCTGTGAAATATTTTCTAAAGAAGGAGAAAAGGTTGGAAAACAACAACAATTAGTCATTCATTTTTTCCGAAAAGTCTATTTTTTTGTTTTGTTGTCAGCAGTTACTCTAAAAATTATTGTTTCGCCTGTATTTCAAAAAACTTTTTTTTAAAAAGGTGAAAAAAATCATTACGCCTTTATTCGAACATTTGTCAATTCCCAGAGAAATTTTCCTAAAATTAAAAAAAAAAAACATTAAAATACTTTAAATTTGAAAAAGAATATGAGCAGTTCCAAAAAGTGAAAACGGTTTTTGAGAAAACTTACAGAAACTTTTGTGTAAGTTATGTGTGAGCACTTCTTGCATTAATTGCATTTATCAGAAATGCCCACGTTTTGGCCAGTTTTGATTTCAAACAATGAGGCCGCGGGCTTATCAATAACCTGATTTTTGTATAATTTTATTTTTTTGTTTTTGAATTTACCTAAATTTTACAGGCGTTTGTTTTGCAACATACAAAAAATATTTATTTTTTTTTCAAGCTAAGCTTGTATCAAACACTTATATTTTTTAATTCTTCATAAATTTTCTAAAATTAAAAAAAATAGAATAATAATACAATAAGTTCATGATTCTAAAATCTTTGTAATTTTTATCAAAAATTTTCAATATATTTTAAATATCCTTTATATATTTTAAGTATTTCTTTTTAAACGTGATATTTTTATTCAAATTAAACTTTTGAGTTTTGATTAAAAAATAAATTAAAAGTTGTGTTGAAATTATGAACACAAAAATATCAGCTTATTTCATAATATTTATTTTTTTTAGAATTGAAGAAAATAATTTAAAAAATGCATATAAAGAGTTTGCAAAAATGTACCTGTGAGGTATTACTAAATAAACCTCTGTAAAATATTATTAAAAAACTAACTTAATCCACCTATGTGGTTGATGCCTTCCACACTTGTTACCAACAATGGGTAATATGAGTGGTTTGGACACATATTTCAGCTATTTTTTTTAGGTCCAGGAAAATAAGTACACAGATATAACTTAAGTTGTCATAACTCGAGACAGGGTTGCCAGATCTTCAATTATGTGGACTCGTTGGAAAGTTCTTTCGATTACCTAACCAACGATGGGTCGGATGATGGATCCGGACATAGTTTACATACATTTAAGTGAGATCCAGCTTCAAAAAAGTACATAAATATCACTTAAGTGGTCATAACTCGAGACAGGGTTGCCAGATCTTCAATTATGTGGACCCGTTGGAAAAGTCTCTCGATTACCTAACCAACGATGGGTCGGATGATGGACCCGGACATCGTTTACATACATTTAAGTGAAATCCGGCTTCAAAAAAGTACATCAATATCACTTAAGTGGTCATAACTCGAGACATGGTTGCCAGATCTTCAATTATGTGGACTCGTTGGAAAGGTCTCTCGATTACCTAACCAATGATGGGTCGGATGATTGATCCGGACATCGTTTACATGCATTTAAGTGAGATCCGGCTTCAAAAAAGTACATAAATATCACTTAAGTGGTCATAACTTGAAACAGGGTTGCCAGATCTTCAATTATGTGGACCCGTTGGAAAAGTCTCTCGATTACCTAACCAACGATGGGTCGGATGATGGATCCGGACATCGTTTACATGCATTTAAGTGAGATCCGGCTTCAAAAAAGTACATAAATATCACTTAAGTGGTCATAACTCGAGACAGGGTTGCCAGATCTTCGATGTTGTGGACTCGTTGGAAAGGTCTCTCAATTACCTGACCAACGATGGGTCGGATGATGGATCCGGACATCGTTTACATGCATTTAAGTGAGATCCGGCTTCAAAAAAGTACTTAAATATCACTTAAGTGGTCATAACTCGAGACAGGGTTGCCAGATCTTCGATGTTGTGGACTCGTTGGAAAGGTCTCTCGATAACCTAACCAACGATGAGTCGGATGATGGATCCGGACATCGTTTACATGCATTTAAGTGAGATCCGGCTTCAAAAAAGTACATAAATATCACTTAAGTGGTCATAACTCGAGACAGGGTTGCCAGATCTTCGATGTTGTGGACTCGTTGGAAAGGTCTCTCGATTACCTAACCAACGATGGGTCGGATGATGAATCCGGACATCGTTTACATGCATTTAAGTGAGATCCGGCTTCAAAAAAGTACATAAATATCACTTAAGTGGTCATAACTCGAGACAGGGTTGCCAGATCTTCAATTATGTGGACTCGTTCGAAAGGTCTCTCGATTATCTAACCAACGATGGGTCGGATGATGGATCCGGACATCGTTTACATGCATTTAAATGAGATCCGGCTTCAAAAAAGTACATAAATATCACTTAAGTGGTCATAACTCGAGACAGGGTTGCCAGATCTTCGATGTTGTGGACTCGTTGGAAAGGTCTCTCGATTACCTAACCAACGATGGGTCGGATGATTGATCCGGACATCGTTTACATGCATTTAAGTGAGATCCGGCTTCAAAAAAGTACTTAAATATCACTTAAGTGGTCATAACTCGAGACAGGGTTGCCAGATCTTCAATGTCTTGGACTCATTGGAAAGGCCTTTCAATTACCTAACCAACGATGGGTCGGATGATGGATCCAGACATAGTTTACATACATTTAAGTGAGATCCGGCTTCAAAAAAGTACATAAATATCACTTAAGTGGTCATAACTCGAGACAGAGTTGCCAGATCTTCGATGTTGTGGACTCGTTGGAAAGGTCTCTTAATTACCTAACCAACGATGGGACGGATGATGGATCCAGACATCGTTTACATGCATTTAAGTGAGATCCGGCTTCAAAAAAGTACTTAAATATCACTTAAGTGGTCATAACTCGAGACAGGGTTGCCAGATCTTCAATTATGTGGATTCGTTGGAAAGATCTCTCAATTATCTAACCAACGATGGGTCGGATGATGGATCCGGACATCGTTTACATGCATTTAAGTGAGATCCGACTTAAAAAAGTACATAAATATCACTTAAGTGGTCATAACTCGAGACAGGGTTGCCAGATCTTCAATTGTGTAAGCTTATTGGAAAGGTCTCTCGATTACCTAACCAACGATGGGTTGGATGATGGATCTGGACATCGTTTACATGCATATAATTGAGATCCGGATATATGTGAAAACACATTTTTATACATAACTTTTGAACTACTTATCGAAACTTCAAACAATTCAATAGCGATGTATGGGACCCTAAACCAAGTCGAATGCAACTGGTTCGATCAAAATCGGTTCAGCCAGTGCTGAGAAAACTTGGCAAGATTTTTGAACACATACATACATACACACACACACACATACACACACACAGACATTTGTTCAGTTTTCGATTCTGAGTCCATATGTATATATGAAGGTGGGTCTTCGAGCTTTTAATAAAAAGTTCATTTTTAGAGCAGGATTATAGCCTTACCTCAGTGAGGAAGGCAAAAACCCTTACACTAAATATCACGAAAATCTGCAAAGTTTAGAAAATTTAAATACTAAAAAAACATTGCGTTTTGCTTACTTTTATGAACAATTTTTATTTTATAAAAAAAACATATAGGGTAGAGGACCCAGAAATCGCCCACTTTATAGTGGCAATCTAGGAAATTTGATGAGAATTTGATGACAATTTATGATTTTTGGTTCTATTTGTTGTAGAACGTTGATAAACTATTTGATTTTAAGTTTCCACAAGGTTTTTGTCATTTACCTATTCATTTTTGATAAAATTTTGCGTTTTCATAAAGTGCTCTGAAGAGCCTATTTTCGCCCCCCTCAATCCAATTTTCGCCCACCCTTGGAACCAGTTTTCGCCCACGACAAAAATCATGAAATGAAATGAAATTATGACACAAAGCTAAACAAATATGGTCTCCTATTGATACACAATATGTTCCCGAAGCTAAATTTCATTGATGTGCACATATTTTGTCGTACATATTATAAATTGAGGTTCAAAAAATCCTAGGAGTTTTTTTTTTTCAGATATCCTACTTATTTTGAGATTCTCTGTCTAATATAACTAAAACCAAAACATGTTCTCACTCTCACTAAAAAAATATGACTGAATCAAAATTTGCGATAGAACTCATGCGTCCCTGTTCACCCAAGATAAGGACACACAGTTACAATTAGCTCCACGTTGTTGTTGATTTTGTTAGGGGAGCTTTAACCCTATGGGTCATTTGCTCCCGAATTGACTCAATATAAAACATCGAGTACCTCTTAATAAAAATATTAAAGCACATGTGTAACTACTTCTGCATCCTCTGCTTAATTTGTTCTCATATGTACCAGTAAACTTTTACAACATTTGAACCAAAACCCCTTAGGGACCATCCATAAACCACGTGGACACTTTTTTGGGAATTTGTTACTCCCCCCCCCCCTCGTGGACAATTGTCCATACAAAAAAAACTTTTTTGTATGGATCGTGGACAATCGTCATACCCCCCCCCCCCCTAAAAGTGTCCACGTGGTTTATGGATGGTCCCTTATAATGAAAGTAATTAAAATGATTATTTAACCTTTAACAATAATCTAGAATGTTCCAAATATATTTTCAAGCACATTTTGCTGCGATTAGGAAAGTTTTTATGGTAAACGAAAACTGGTTCTAGATAAAATCTTAAAACACAATACTAGATTTCGCCCTGGACGAAAATTGGATCGAATGTTTTTTCATGACCCCAGAAATCGCCCACTTTATTTTATTGAAATAACCTTTGGTAAACGTTTAAAACAGGTAAATCACTAGATTTTCATGAAATTCAGACATGCAGTGAACTAATGAATTATTCATTCACATTATTTTCGGACAAAATGAGTTGTTTTCCCTCATTAACATTATTACCCGCTGTAGTCTAAATTGACAAAAATATGGCGGCTGCAGTAAGGCTTTTTTTGAAAAGCTTATAAAAACTTAATAAACAATAGAAATTCATTAGGAAAGTTTCAATTAGTGCTAGAAATGAATGAATATGTAAACCTGCATAATAAATTCAACCAAAAAACGGTATGAGTTTGCTAAATATAGATTAAATCCAGTAGGTGGGCGAAAACTGGAGCAGGGCGAAAACTGGGTCCTCTACCCTATTGTGTTTTGTTTTGATTTTTTTGAAAAATAATCTTATTTAAAAATTCAAAACGAAACACAAGAATTTATTTTTTTATTCAGATTTTTGATTATATTATTGCTTTGCTGGAGGATTTTTTTTAATTTGACAGATGTCAGTTCTGTGATGGATAGAAAAAAGATAATTTTCGGGCAAACTTTACTTAGTTTGATCAATAATCTTTTATGGAAATTATTCATATGTATTTATATTTAATGAGTTCAACTTTCCAAATCTAAACAAATTAAAATTATTCTAAAATTAGTTTTTATAAACATTCAATTTGAACTAAATTTATTCCTACATCAAAAGTCTCCACGAAAGTATTTCTTTTTATTTTTTTTTATTCCACGTGTTTATACAAATTATAATATTTTATTAAATTTTGCTTTGCAAGCTACGATTTTAAGTTCCAAAATATTTTTTTATTAAGTAAAAAATATGTTTTTACTACAATCCTATTCAAAATTCTTCAAAATATCACTTTTATTACCAACATTAAAACTTAATATTTTTAAGAAAAAAAAAACTTAATCAGAAGCATGTTAACTGATTTAATCATACCATAAAATGATTTTAAATTTGGGTAACTTTTGTCATTTTTTTCAGGTGATCGCATATGAGCAGCACAGGAATTTGACAAAACTAGATTTTCATGAATTAATCGATAAAATAAAAAAAAATATTACAGAAGCAATCCTATCCATGGTTTATTATTTTGTGAAATTTTTTGCATCATTATTTTAAAAGATTTGATATTTTTTTAAAATTAGGTTGACCCGGACCAGGAACAAGGAGTTCAGACAATTAAAAAAATAAAATATATCCAAATTTTCAAAACAGTCTCTTAAATAAATTAAATGAAACAAAAACAATCGAGAAGTTTAGGACAATGTCGTCGAGGATGAAGTGGTTGTTCGTGATGGATCGCTCGACAATTCAATAGCAAATTTGAAAACAAAATTTAAATAAAAAATTAAGTTATTTAAAAAAATAAAATGAATTAATTATTTTACTGCTAAAAGTCTTAAATTTTTGAAATTATGGGCATTTTTAACAAAATGTTCAGTATTAAAGTCACAGGATTTATTGATTTTCCCATTGAAGAAGAATTGTTTGAACAAAAATGCTAGAAAATCTGTCCTTTCCCACATGCAACTATTGATTCTTCGAAGAAAATGACATATCGAACTCAGAATCTCTGGATCTGACGTCCTCCATAAATATTCAGCAAACATTTCCAACCCCCCAACTTCCCCAATTTCCCAACATCAATCATCCTCTTACACACACAACCCCTTTTTCTGGAAGGCAAGCTAGGAATAAAAATAGCAACCGCACCTGATGTCCGCATTGATCAACCTCAGGGCGAGACTTTTCATATTGTAAAAAAAAAACATACTTCTTCCGACAGCAGCTGCCAAAATGACCCAGAAAGGTCCATCAAACTTCCCTCAAGTCGCTTCCGGTTGGGTTTAACCCAAAATGCGGAAACAAATTCATCCCTTCTCCGCCAGAGATGAAAACAATTGCCATGAATTTAAGATTTTTTTTCTTCTTTCCTCTTTTTAGTCAGCTGTGAGTGATTCTTCAATCAGCAGTTGTCAGAACCTTCACAAACTCTTGGAGGCTGCCCGTCAGCCTGATATTACTTTATTATTACGACCTTATCCTTGTCCGGGGGGAAAAAGAAGCCTTCTGACAAGGGCAAGGCACCACACATCATCATCATCGCCGTCGAGCTCGAACCCGAGCAAGTGTTCAAAACAACACTCAACGCGCGCCAAGTGTTTGTTTCTACGGTGATAATAGTGTGTGTGAAAAAGGTTGGGGGGGAGGCACAATCAATTACGGAAAACCATGTAAGAACCGGCGAAGCTTTACAGCCTCGTAAAGCTGACGCCAAAGGAATTATTAAAAGTTGGTGCGTCGAGTACAGCGACAGTCTGGCCTCAGCGTGATGTGGGACACTTTTGACGAGTTTTGTGTTTTTACGACGTGCGATTACCGGAGTCGCGCATGTTTCGGGGTCGTTAGGAGGGATTGGATCGTCGGAGACTTGGCGGGCGAGCAAGTGGCGAACCTTGGGGAGGGGAAAAGCCACAGTTTTGGTGCGGCGTTCACCGAAATCTTATTTTGTTCTCCTAAACACTCGTTAGAATCGGCTTAATGGGTGCGTAAACGGTGTCATAAAATGATGAGAAAATGTGGAAAAGAAATGCACTCCATCCTCTTATTTCAAGGCGTTCTTGTACGACGATTTCGTGGTTATTAGTTTTTTGTCATTTCGCCAGTCGTTTTAAGTCTAAAAAAAGTCAAAAAACATCGCCTTAAAGTGTCACTAGCAGCTGATAAAAAAAAAAACCCAAAAACCACCAAACGCATCGATAAGCAGCAACCAACTGCGGATAAAAATAATAAAATTCGTTATTTATGATAAAAGTTCGTCTCCAGAGTCGAGCCTTTCCTTTTCTTATAGGCTGTCTCCACAACAAGAAGGAAAAAGCCAGTCTTGGCTACAAAATTGATAGATCCCAACGATGGGACCCTTTATTTTGCCGGGAAAGTGGCACTCCCACTTTCCCAACCGGGATTTTGATTCCGATTTTCCATTAGCGGAGCGTGTTCCCCCGGGAGATTGTCCGCGCGACGTTGCTGTAATCTCAAACTGGTTCTGGCGCCGCGTTGTGACGGTAATCGGGCACGGAACGAAGGATAATGGAACCCGGTGACCCCGGTGTCAGAGGCTACGAGGACGGTCCTGCTGCTGATTGCACTCAAGGTGAAAAGCAGCCGGCAAAGCGGACCCAGCGATTAATAATAATCCTGGTGAAAGCTGTAGGGTGGTAAAACGAGGAAAAATTCGCGTAAACTTTTCCTCCGCAGCAGGTCGAACTCACCTCCCATGGGGGCACAACCAGGCAGCAAATCAAGCCAGGGTCGTTAGCGAAGCCAGCTTCAAAGGGGAAAAGTTTTTAATAATTGATTTTATTTTTTGTCCTCGCTCAACAACAATTTGCTTTACCTTTATTTGCGAGAGCAAACACTGCAGTTGACGTTCAATTATGTAAATATTAATCCCTGCAGAAAAAAAGAAGGGGCAAGCTTCATCGATGGTTGCCAGGATTTTCGCTTTAATTCGTTAGTTGTTGAAGTTGAACTTCATGTTCCATATTTGCCTCAACAAAATAATGAACAGACCTTCCCCGAAATAGAAACATTGAGACCTTCGCAAATCATGCACGATTTGTGTGCTTCAGCAAACATTCTGACGGGGAAAACTCCGTGAAGACAGGTGTGGGCATCAAATCATACATTCCTGGAAGGCCAAGAAGGTAAACAATTGCTCAAGAAAACACACACGAAACAAAACAAAATTTCCACCTCAATTCAGCGTCACTCAGCGGAAAATGTCACATTTTATTAGCTGTCTCAGCTTGAAACGCAAGCTGTCCCTTTTTCCACTCATCACCCAATTTTCCCAGAAACTAAAATTAGACTACTAAATGAGCAACCAGCCGCAAAAAACCAGGACCAAATTTGTTCCCCCAAAACTCCGCAAATTCTGGAAAGGGTTCAAACACCTACGAAAAAGAAAAACTCATCAACGTAACCCCCCCCCCCCCCTGAAAGTTGCTCATTTGTGTGTCATGAATAGCAACCAGTGTGACCTTTTAAAAACGGCACACGTTGAAAAGTATGTGGAGTGCGAGAATTAAATATTTCTCCCCCTAAACAAATAAGTCTTTCCCGGAATTGGCACTTTGTTGTGTGGAGCTCGGGCTGTGAAAATAGGAAAAAGTTGGAGCGTTGCAAAAATAGCTTCCAGGTAATGAGTTAAACTAGTGTCGGGAAAAACATGGGAGCTAATCGGACTAGGAAACTTTTTCTTGGAATTACTTGACGGTATGGCATGCTTGTCTGGCGATTATTTTTAAGGTTTAAGCCGATTACAAATCAATTTACATGTATCCTGAACGAAAGGGACATTTTATTTTTTATTTAATTTTGTTGCTTTTGTCTAAGAATTTGAATATTCAATTCCATTAACACTTTTTAAAAACAAGTCCAAGAAATTAAATCCAAAGGAGGTTATAAGCATTTTTTGCGAAAAAAGAAAAGTAATATTTTGAAAATCGAATAAAAAATATTCCATGTGAGAGCACTCAAAAAAAATGGAAATATAGTTTTTTATCAGGAAGTGACAAATACGGTTCTCATTTTAATACATTTTGGGGGTTGAACCTTTCAAAATACAACTTTTTTCTGTGTGAGTAAAGCAGTTCTTCCTAAAAAGTAGACACTGTTTAAATTTCTAGTGAAAATTAAAACCAATTCGAATTTCCGAGCTTTTTGAACTTTCCACAAATCAACAAGAAAAGTAAGATTGTTTACATCAGCCTGTTAGTTGATTCACACGTATGTTTTCAAGATTAATTTTTTTATTTAAATAGAAGACACAGATTTGATTGTATCATCATCTTTGAAAAAATTTACATTTGTTTTATTTAAATCGCTTTTTTTTAAAAAAAAAAAAGAGGACACAGATTTGATTATATCATTATCTTTGAAAAAATCAACATTTGTTTTATTTAAATCACTCAGAATTTCGTATTTTATAATGTCTATTTTGTTAAAACATCAGCAAAAAGAAGATTTTGTGAAAATTTTATCCGAATTATGAATTTGAATGTTGAGTCAAGGCCATTTTTAATTTGAGAATTTCAAAATGAATTTGATTAACAAAATCATAGGTTATTTTATCCAAAGATAACTCGGATCGGGTCACGAACTTTCAAAAATAACTCCAAATAATTTTTTTTTAAATATACTGTTATTTTTTCAATTTTTAAAACTTGATATGTTAAAAATAAGATAAAAAAATAAAAAAAATCTTTTTTATCAATCAAGTAATTTCAATATGTCGAAAATGAGTATAACGAGCCCATTCAATACGACATTCGGGATTATTAAATTTTTGTTTAAGATTATTGAAAAGAGGAAACAATTATACTAAATTTTCATGATTCAGCATCAAAATACGATTTGAGTATGACTTTCTGGTAAAATGTCTATAATAAAAAAAGTATGACTTTCAAAGATATAAAATTGTAATTTTTTAATTTACTGCTTTTTTTCAATGAAATCAACTTTGAAATATTATAAAGTCGTTGATTATTGAAATATTTAAAAGAAATAAGCAGCATTTGGTAGCACTCTCAAAAAAAAATCCGATGCTAAAATTTTGAAATATTTTATTTTGTAAAGGTCAGTAAAATGCAAAAAAACAACATTGAAATATTTTTGTAACATTTAATAACATAGTTGGAAAAAATCAATCAATCTGAAATGTTCTGCTTTTTCAATCCAAAATATTTCATTGTTTAGTAATTTGGAACAACATATGAAAATGTCAAAATTAAGTAATTTAAGCCCATTCAAAAATTTATTTTTTATTATAAAATGGGAAAAAAATATTTAAAGGAGTGGAAAACAATTTTATTTTCAAGATTTTACATAGAAAAATTTAAATAATGACATAGTTTTTTTTACAGAATTCACTAAAATTTTACCGTTGGGCTGTAGTTCAGTGTAAATTGAAATTCAAGATGAAATGTCAAAACAACGGGACTATTCGGTAGGTTTTTGTATCGAATTACCGATTGATCTTGAACTTTGTATATTTTTTTCAAATTACAGATTTTTGGTAGAAAGAAACCATTTTTCTTTAGATTACCGAATTTTAGCAGCTCGGGATTTGAAAATATGAAATAGTCGAGAACAGAACACTGATGAAGTCTGCAAGTAGTAGACGAAATACGTATCTGTCAAGATATAAAAAATATATAGCGGAATTAAAAGGAACAACTCGTCTCTTTGTATTCACATGAAATTCAGTTTTATATTTTTTTTTATTTTTTTGTTTGTTTTTAAAACCAATTAAATAAGGGCAAAGAAAAAAAGAGCTGCGTTAACTGGAGCCACCAAGCCCCGAAATTCTTATGTTCATAAAGATTACTCAAATATTAGCCACTATGATGATTCCTCAAGGGATCTGTTTCCTCAAAGTCAGCATCCAGCTTGGTTTATTTTGGCTTTATTTTGGCTCCATTGAAGCTCACTTTTTTCACTTCAAAATTTGGTAATCCTGGTATTCAATTTGGCGGTCTTTTTTTACCGAATTTCTGTAAACATTTCAAACAACTGAAAATCTGTTTAAAATTTAGCAGATTTTGATAAACTTTCATGTTTTCAACCGAATTATCGGTAAAAAAAAGTTTACCAATATTCCGGTAAAATTAAAGATTACCAATGAAATTTCCATGACTATTCTGCTATCTTTTAAGGGGTTACATACATGTAGAAAATCACAAAATTTCATATTAAAGAAAATTTATTGAATCAACTTAAAAGATGGTTTTCTATCACTCCTGAAAGTTTCATGAAGATATTTTATGATTAAAGAATGTTACAGGCGATTTTAGCTGAAAATTTTGCCATGCGCAAAGCGAACTTTGCGAGCGTTTTTCTCTGAACACCGAGTTGATTTACGGGTGCCACGATATCTCGACATGGGATAGACAAAATTGGCTGAAATTTTGGGTGAAGACTCGCAAGACATATCCCGTGTGCATGACGAAGCGCGATTTTGAAATTTTGCATTTTTTTAAAATACAAAAATCAAAAACTTGCGATTTTTTATATGAAAAACATAAAAATATTTTTATCTTTTTTCAAAATAAACTTTTTGAAAATCGGCCTTCGTCATGCACACGGGACCGGTTTAACGAGTCTTCACCAAAACTTTGAGCCGATTTGGTCAATGCAGTGTTGAGATATCTTGGCACCCGTTTTTTGAAACTGCTAACTTCAAATACCTATATCTCGGCCATGATACAACTAAATGTCCTCAAATTTGTTTGGTTAACAGATGGAAATATATATTTTAATGCCCTGAAAACAGATTTAAAAAAAGTGTATGTTTGTGCTCAAACCAACCCCTTAAAAAAAATAAAATTCAGCCATCACATGGCATTTTATGTATCCTCAAACATTTATAAAAATAGCATGTTTTTGGAAATCAATTTTTAGTGACAAGTTTCGGCCAGATTTCGGCTTTTGAAATAACAGGCTTTTTCTCAAAAATTACAAAACAAGTCACGAATTTTGTCACACCCTTTTTGTAAGTCTCTTCTTACTGCAATTATCAGTTTAACCCTTTCAGGCTCGAATTTTCAAAAAAATATTTTTTTTAGTCAATGATGGGAAAATGATTCTTATGACCATACGAAAATTATAGGCTAGTTTTGGAAATTTTGATATTTGGGTCATGTATGACCCATCAGGCTCGAAAGGGTTAAACCAAAAAGTTAAAACATACCTTTTTCAAAATTTCGATATTTCCCAAAACATACTATTAAAAGAACATAACTTGGGCAAACCGATTTGATACATTTTTGTCTTAGATCACAAAATTGCATTTTTGGTTGACTTAACATATTTAAAAAATGTTTTTATTTTATTTAAAAAGAGTTGACGTGAAAATGGTGAGTTGAAGATGAAATTAGGTATTTTTGAAGAACTGGAGTAGAAGTAGGAGTATGCATATTGTGAGAAACTATATCTTCCATAAACTAAGTTGGTGAATTTTCAATAACATAATATGTTAGTTGTTGTTGAAGTCGGAGTCTTAAGATACTTGATTTAACCAAACATTTTTGATTTCATTGTGTTTTTTAAAGACAAAAACTGTTGCAAAAGTAATGCGAAAAAAAAAATCTGAAAAAGGGATGTATTTTTTTTACTTTTAATAAAATTGGAAAAAAACTGTAAAATGAAATCGATACAAAAAATAACTTAAAAAAAGGCAACTTTGTCAAAATTTGCCATTTCGCCCATAAAAATCCACGACGAATCAACCAGTGCGTAGGCTAACCAAACATCATCAGGGGGAAATTACATCAGCAGAGAACAGAACACAAAAAAAAAACGCTAACAAGGAGGAGCACAAAACTCGGACCGGGAGTTGGAAAAACACAAATTGGGCGACATGTTACGTGGAACCGAAAAAGCAGCGAGGAAATCAACTAAAGTTCAAAAGTGACTGTCAGCGCCCCACAAAAAAAAGAACATACAGAAATTCGCTGGCAGCACTGGCAACAGTGTGTTACGCACGCTCTTGGAGCTCACAACAGACCTGGCTTTAATGGAAACGACTTTTCCACCGACCGGCATATTTTCCTTCACGTAAATCGGACCATAAACTGAGCTGTCCCACACCGGCGGGTTGTTTGCCCGATCGACGACGTCGATCTGCACCTCGACCGTCCGCGACAGGGGCGGGTAGCCCTTGTCTTGGGCCATCGCCTCCAGCTTGTACGTTTCGCGCTGTTTTTTTTATTTGAGTTGTGTAGTTGTGTGTCAGAGTGTGATGTGTTGTCCCGGCCAAAAAAATCCGGTTGCACGCGTCACAAAAATTGCGTTCCGGGGGCGCACGTTACGAATGGTGGGGGCGGACGGGCGTGGTCGAGGGCGCATCGTGGGGGGCGGCGTGGCAGGGGGTGGAAAAAATAGAGCAAAAAACAAACACAGATTCGATAATCACCAAAAATATACGAGTTCAATTACTGAGAGTGGAAAAACATTATTTAATTGTTGGTTGCGGGGGGCGGGTTGGTGGAAAATTATTAAGTAATGAGA
The DNA here is from genome assembly GCF_015732765.1 of Culex quinquefasciatus. Taxonomy (NCBI): domain Eukaryota; kingdom Metazoa; phylum Arthropoda; class Insecta; order Diptera; family Culicidae; genus Culex; species Culex quinquefasciatus. The sequence continues at coordinate 213,674,343 of NC_051862.1, read as the reverse complement.
TGAGATTGCGAATAATGCACCAGCAAAAACAGAGACGTAAAAAAAGAGATTAAAAATGGTCAATGCCCCAAAAAATTGTGAGACGCAAAAAGTTCATTTAGTACATTTAATCGACGATGGAGGGCGGCCGACTACGGTGGCGGCGTGACGTTGGCGACGGACGGCCCCCTCTCAAAATTGACAGTTTAATGGTCTCGACGAAGGGAAAATAGCGGCAGTCTGGAGTTCGGCGAAATCTAGCTTAACGGGTCATTTGCTCACAAAAAAGTGTTAGGGTTAGTAATAGAGTTAGAGAGAAAAAACATTCACTCAAGGAGGCCATAGAAAGTGTCTCCGTCAAAAATCCGGTTTGAAGACACGTTCTGCGGCACCCCCGTTTTGCACTAGCCTACTACGAGAGGGCCATTGTGAATTCAGCAGGGGTGACAAACGCTTGACTAGCGTTACTGGGCGTTACCCCTGCTGTAGTCACTCCTCCCCCAAATAATTCGGTCTACATCGGTTTGATCGATCAAACGCACCCCCCGTCTCTCTAGCGGTAGTGTTAGTCGACGAAATACGTAACGCCCCCCCGCCCTCCTCTCAGCTTTGATCGGATGGGACGGGGGGTTCGTGTCCCGGCTCAACACCGGCCTATACCAACCTTGCTTTGATCGATGTGACAACCGTACCGACAGTGACATTTTCTTTAATGTGAATGGGGCCGTATATATTGCGATCCCAGATCGGTGGCTTATTGTTCCGATCGACCACGTCGAGCTCGACGTCGACGTCGGCGGTGGACGGCGGAACGCCCTTGTCCGACGCGTACACCTTCAGGCGGTACCGCTCACGCTGCGGAGTTCAGGAGGTTGGCGATGGATTCGTCGGCGAGTGAGAATTGATTTTGTTTTGGTTTGCAATTTTTGGTTTTTGGTTTGAGCGCACGAAAATCGGACAAACAAACGGTTTCAATTATGGGCGGTTTCGCAAGTCGAATGGCAGAATCAAACACAAAAATCATAGAAGAAAAGAAAGAAATAAAAAGAGAGACAAAATTAAACATTTGTATGGAAACGAATAAGACGATGAGATACTAATGAGCATAATTATTTAAAATAAATATCCAAACATCACAAACTAAGCAAAAAAACTAAATCTACAATATTTTATGTACAAAACGAATCAAACAAACTTAAAAATATAGCGAAGAAATAAACAACTCAAAAACTGAAATGTAGATGGCGATTAGATGAAGGCGTTGCATCTCGATGAACAAGAAGAAGAGGAGAGCGATGGGGGCGTGTCTTTGCTGTTTCGAACATCGAATGGAAGTAGTTGCCCTAGCGACCACCAGGGGCAGTGGTGATGTGTGGCGCTAGCTGAGTTAAATTTTATGGCACCGCTGAAACGTGTTTTTATCTGTGGTCGAAGGACTTTCTTCTGGATAAGTGAGTGTGTGTGCGCATGTTTTGAAATGTTGCAGTGCAGTGTTGGCAGTTTCGAAATGCGTGTTTGTAGATCGGTGAAAGAACACTCGGTAGTTTGTTCCATTGTTTTTTATCTTTTTTAAAAAAGATTTAACTATTTCAAATTGAATGAAAATAAAAAACAATATGAATGTTTTTTTTCTGATCAATTTGAGTAACATGAAAAAATCACTAAAAATATCTGCAAATCATCTAAAACAAGTAAAAATGATTTTTAAACTTAAAACTTTGACAAATATTTATCATTTATGGTTATCTTTAACTTTTCATATAAAATGACTTGTTTACATTAAAATATTTTTGAGTTCATATTTGAACTCAACAATCCACAATAAAATATTTAAAAAAAACCCTGTTTCGATTATCCGAAGCTGATTTTTTTTAAAAAGAATTGTGATAATCGAGTAGAAATGGAAAAAAATCAAGGCTCACTTTTAACAAAACTGATTTTTTATTATTTTTTATTTATTTATTTGTCATGTTTTAATTTATCAAATTTTAAAAGTTTTTGATTGTTTTTTCTTCTAAGTAGTTGTTTGAGAGAGTTATTTCTGCTTTTGTTTAATCGAAGGAAATTTATGGAACTAATTTCATCCAGTGATTGTATTTGAAATAATTGGTATTTGTAATTATCTCAAAACTCAGCATTTTGTCAGTATTTGAGAAAATTGTAATTCGATTAGTACAACAAATAAACAAAAAATTTATTTAATTACATAACTTTGATAAATTTCGAGCTAAGACATGTCTTAAAAATCTGTAAAAATACATAAATTGTTTGTTTTTTTTTCGCTTTTATTCCAACCAAATTATTATTATTCAAATCATTTTTTTTAATAATTTGATAAATTTTTTCTTGTTGTATTTTTTGAAATAGCAATTAAAGTATCGTACAACATTCAAATTCTTTAACATAATAGAATTTTTGCATAACAAAAACTAATGAAATTTGAAAAAAGTATTGCAGAATTATTTCTAACAACAGTCCTTGCCACAATAATTCGTATATTGATTTTTTTTAATTTTTTTTCCAGAAACAAAAACCAGTATTTTATTTTTGTTGCTGAATGTTTCAAAAAAAATTATATCTCTTTTTTATGAAAATAGGTAATATTATGCATTTTGTTCCTCTTTTTGGTTTAATTATTGTAAAATGTCTTGTCAATCGTCAGAAATTGGAGGAAAAAATCTCGCATCTCTTTAAATTTAACAAAATTCTATGAACCAAAAAAATTTAAAAAAGAAGCTTGAAAAAAACAGCCAAAACCAAGATGTTTTCAAAATTAAGTCATAATGAGGATATTTTAATAGAACATTTGTACCACTTCGTTTAAAAAATAATTGGCAATGGTCATAAATAGCTTTAAGTAAATATTTTATTCATACAATTTTTCAACTTTCCGTTGTTGAAGGAAATTCTTTCAGAAATGTCTTCCATTGTTTTCATGACAAAGTTTAAACAAAAATACAGTTTTTTTCCTTTGAAATAAACCATACATTAATTAGTAAAAGATAATTTCATAATGTTTGAAAAAAAACACAATACAAACAAAACAGTTAAATCTTGCAAATGTATTGGTATCTTATTTTGACAGTCTATGTTGACCAAAAAAACAAAGAAAATACTAGGATTTGTATTATACATATTTTTAAATCCTTTTTAGCTTGATTCAAAAACTAATAATTTCAATTTTTGTCATGATTTTTTAAATTGATTTGATTAAATTTTAAATTTGCTTTAATTAATAATCAAAACATCAAGCATTGAACATTTATAGAATATATTTTTTTTTTGTTTTTGTAGCAAGTTTGCAAAATCAGGATATTTTCAGCACATTTTCTTCCGATTAAGACAAATACGACGAGTGCTGAAAAAGTCGAATTTTGTCACAAGTCGTTTTTTTTTTTTGCATTTCCAAAAAACAACATTATTTATGATTTTTTAGTGAACCGTCTATCAGGGATGCCACATGATTTTTTAAAATGTCTGTGAAAAAGTCTGTGTATGTCTGTGTCTTTATCTAAAATTCAAATAAATCAATTTACAGTCATAGAAATCTATCAAAAATTGTGTTTTTAAGCATTTGAAGACTAACGAAATAAGTTTCGATTGATATTTTAACAAAATAACAATTTAATGAAGTTTTTAAAAAGTCTGTGTACCTCAAAAAATGTCTGACACGAGCTCAAATGTCTGTGAAACACAGCCAAATCTGTGTATCTGGCATCCCTGCCGTCTATTAACCTTTTTCAAGTTTTGGGTCTGTTTATTTTGGTTAAATCCAAAGCAGTGTAAAAAGTGTTTTTTTCTCTGTTTAAGTGGTAAACATTTTTCATCACTGTTATTTGAAGTTATGAAAAGTAGGCCTTTTGTCGCTATGGAACTAACAGGGAAAGTAAAGGACGAGTTAGACTACGACAAACAAATAAAGCTTTTGACAATTTGGCAGTTTGCCTGCTCTGTTTGCTTGCCTGCATTTGTTTGCAGAAACGTCAGCCTGCATACATTTGACTTTGTATGCGAGTTTGCCGTAATCAAATTTGCGAGTTTGGTAAACTGTCAAACACAAAAAAGTGCGAGTTTGTTTGTTTGCCATAGTCTAAAAGTTCCTTAAGTATTTTGAAAACAGGACTTATGTAGCATTGCATTTTTTTAAAATTTTATGAATTGTTTTAATTTATTTTTTTACTTAAAAAAAATTATCTGCAAATTTTAATAATATTTTTAAGGAGAATTATTCAAACCATTCATAGTTAAACATCCTTATTTGAATTAAAGTAAATAGATTTAACAACATATTAAAAATATGATTTGTGGCCATTGCTTTTCAGTTAAAAAATTATGTATATTATTTTTTAAAGAAAGGGTTATTGAATCGTAGTTTTCATTCGGCTCATTTTATTTATTCAGCTTGCTCATTTGATTCAACAGATAGGTATAAATCATTTTTTTTTAATAGGGTAAGAAGTATCATTCAATTATTTAGTTTTAAATTCTTTGATAGTTATCATTTATGTTTATTTCTAAAGATTTAAATAACATTTAATAATAGAAAAGCAGAAAAACAAAATTTCAAGCAATTTTTTTTATGATCAAAATTAAAATTTTGATTCCAGCTTAAAATTAAGACGCAACCTTTTTAAACTTTAATATTTATTCAATTTTCTATTTTATATTCATCTTTTTTATGTAAATATGATTATTTCAGAAATTTTCTGGCTAAAACATCTGTCATCTTTTAAAAACAAAGAAAAAATAAGTCAAAAATTTATTCTAATAAAAATGGCTAAACTTTTTGATGTTCTTAGAGATCTCAAATATTTTCAAAATTAAGGAAAATTCAATCAATCTAATTGTGGAACAAACTACCGAGTGTAACTTTCACAATGTCAGCTAAGAATTGAAACAATTTGAAATAATCTATCTTCTACGGGGCAAAACATAAACATTAACATAAAAAGTATGATTACAAAATTAGAAACTCGATGAGAGCAGTTGGTTAAAAAATTTGTGTCTGAATGGTATTTTGGATATTCTTAGTTTAATCTTCAACGATCGGCTACCACAGATGATTTGATTTTTTAAGGACTTTTAGTTACAAATGGAAACTCTAACGAGAACAAACACAACAGTTTAGAATTAATTTTCCTCCCTTTAGAACGGATTCCGGGGGGCAACACGAATAGCGATACACTGACAAATTAGCAACAAATTTTGCTCGGGTTTGTTTTTAGACAGTCCTAGAGATGGAAACACTAATACGGAGGTTTTTCTTTAAAGGTTGGTCAACTCACGCCACTTACGGGGTAGCAGCCCTTTAGGTTTGAGAGGTTCGTGGGTCGACAAACAAGTCGGGGTTTTTTTTTGTTTCAGTTTCGTTTACCACATAAAGAAAAGAAAAAGAAAAACGGAAGCAGAAAAAGAAAATTTTACAATTTTAAAACTAACGAGACGGAAACAAAGTGGTGCAGTATAAAGTTGAACTTAGGCGCTAAGGGAACTTAAATGTTTAAAATCAACTTAACACTAGAACAAAAACGGTTTTTGTTTTTTTCGAGTGAAGAAACATTGAAAAATAAGAGGGGTTGCAATTTTTCAATCCTCCTTCCAAGCGTTTCGAGATTATCGGTTATGGTCAAGCAAAAAACCCAAAATCATATGCGGCTGTCGACATTGTTTATTTTTTATTTTTATTTTTTTGCTGGCATGCAAGGGTTCAGGACAATCTGAGGAACTCATTCCAATGAAAGAAAAAACGGAGGAAAACTTAAAAAGTTTGACAAAGTAAAACTATCAGTATCAGCGCTGCTCGCAAGTGTGTGTCTTTTGCTTATGTTTAATTTTTTTTTTTTTTTTTGGGAAAGGAACTTTTTTCGAGAGGGGTTTGGAGTTGGGAAATGTGAGTTGAAACTTAAGCGTAACTAAACGGAAAAGTTGAAAAACGGTACTCAAAAATTGATCAACGAAAATCAAAAATGATTTTTTTTGTTTTCAAAAATACCGCCTTTTTTGGTGCAATTTTGATTGTTAGTTGGACGATGCTCAAAAATTCTCGTGATCGTCCGGTGCATCTCAAAAATGATCGTTTTTTTCTTGCAGTTGTCATACGCCCCATTACCACATGTCGTGAAAATGTCACTTGCTTTTTTTTGTTTAAAGAATTTCTAAACTATCGAAAAAGTATGAAAACAATGAAAAAGTTTGGATCGCTGGCCAAAAAGTTCGTAACGCCTCAGGATGCCCTAAAAGTTGCTACGCTGCTGAAATGGTGACCCGCGGTACCGATGTCCTAAAAATTCGTTCTCCCTCACTTCGGCAATGTTAGCAATGATGACGTCAAAATCTTACACTGCTAGGTAGGGAAAAAATATGGCGCCCGTTACCAAAATATCAAAAATTCATTATTTTGGAACGCCTCTAAAAAAAAGATCGAGAAGGTCGAAATTGTCCTCTTCTTTTTGGTTTGAATTTTGAAAAAAGCTCAAATTCACCAATTTCGACAGCCTCTGTTGGAACAAAATCAAAAATGATGAAAATAAACTGAAGAATTTTTAAAATTCAGTGCCGAAGAAAGATAGGCTTGCCAAAGGACCTTTGGACCTCGGAAATTTACACTAGTCAAGATTTGTAGAGAATTGTACAGCTAAGGTTACGATAGAGATATCAACAAGTCAGTAGTGGTGGTGCGCTAAAGGAAACCAAAAGCATCTCAATCTCGCATACTTGTACGGTGATTTTGGTGGTGGTGGTGCACAAACACAAACTTCTCTTGGTGCATTGTTTACTTTTTGGCGGTGCAGAATCAAACGGGGTGCAACACTATCTCAAAAGAAAACACGGTGCAAAACGACGAACTTCCGGCTGAAAGTTAATTTCTGGAACCTGAAATCTCACACTCACACACAATAGAGAGAGTTTCATATGCAACTGAAAAGCAAAATTTGGTGCTGGAAAAGGAAGAAGAAGCAATGCTGGAGTGATCCCGTCGTCGAAGTTCCGAACATCCTGTAAAAAGTGCGCACTAAATCACCGGCAGAGACCATTTCGTTTGCGGGTTGCGAAACCCACCACCAGATGTCTCTGGGGGCGGTGTGGAGACCTGTTGCTTCAAACGTCAAAACGCGCATGGTCGCACCACCACAAACGAAATGCTCCCTCGCCCTGTGTACGGGTAAGCTCTCTTACTGTTACTTGTATGTAGTGGTAGAGGTATATAAATACAGTTGAAAACAAAAGGGTCGTTCAAATCAAGAAACAAAAACGGTGCAGTTATTCGAAACTAATGCTGAAAACGGAACAAAAATTCAACTGAAGGGCACTTAAAGAAAAATCAATTTTAAATAATTCAGTTTATCTCGAAAGCTCTCGAGCGACTCTAATGGCGAACGAAATGTGTGTCTCTCGTTCGATGATAAACTTTTGAGTATTTTGTGTCTGCGGCAGCCATATTAACTCAATCCGAGATCGTTACCCTACAGCAAAGATTATCAATTTCTAAAACATGTTAAAACTCATCTCTTATCAACGTATAAATGTGTAAACAATAGAGTGTGTGTAAAAACAAAACCAAAAACAAAGTGTCAAAAAATGTGTGTGTTTGTGATTGGAAACATAAGCCAACCGAAAAAATTTAGAGAGGTTCAGAGGTTGAGAGGGAACAAGGAAAAACTTACGTCCAGTGGCTTCTTCAGCACGATCCAGCCGGACTCGGGCTGGATCTCAAAGTACTCCAGGTCGTTCGGGCTGTGGGGGGCGCTCAGGGTGTACACGATGGCGCCGTTGTTGTCGGCGTCCTCGTCCGAGGCGGACACGCGCAGGATGTTGGTGCCGATGCTGGCATCCTGCTTGACGTTTTCGACGTATTTCTAAAAGAAAATGATTAGAGTTAGTCAGGTTCAGAATTTCAAGGGGCGTCTAGACTTTCAAGGGGCATCGTGACTTTCAAGGTGCGTCTAGACTTTTAAGGGGCATCTAGACTTTCAAGGGGCGTCTAGACTTTCAAGGGGCGTCAATACATTCAAGGGGCGTCTAGACTTTCAAGGGGCGTCTAGACTTGCAAAAAGGCGTCCTGACTTCGTTCAACTCACCTGTCGATCGAACAACGGCGGATTGTCGTTCACATCAGTAATCTCCACCGTAAACGAGCACACGCCTTCCAGGCTGGGCTCTCCCTGATCGGTCGCCTTTACCGTGACGGACACAAACTTGCCGTCGTCACCTTCACGATCAAACACCTTGTTCGTGGAGACCTCGCCGGTTTCCTCGTCGACCGTGAACTTTGTACCCTTCTGGTTGGGCTGCTGGACGATCGAGTATTTGACCTGCAAGAAAAGTACGAAGTTAGAATTGTTGACCTTCTTCAAGCCCAACTCCCTCCGAACCTGTCCATTGACGCCCTTGTCCTCGTCGGTCGCCTGCACCTTTATCACAGGGCTCCCGTTCGGCGCGCCCTCCTCAACCTTCGGGTAGTAAGTTCCGCAGTCCTTGAACACCGGCTTGTTGTCGTTGACATCGGTAATGAACACCACGACGACAGCTGTAGATGTATGGATCGTCGCATCACCGTTGATACAGCACGACCCATCATCCATAGCTGTCACATTCAGCTCATACTTGTCCCGATCGAGCGAGATGCCCTTGCTGTGCAACCGAATGACCCCCGTGATCTCCTCAATCACAAACTGGCCACTGTTGGTGCCACCCCCGACGAACCCAAACCGCACATTGTCACCGTCCTTATCAGACGCCACCACCGTCGTCACCAGCGTGTTCGGCCCAGCATTCTCATCCACATTTGGCGTGTACACCTGCTGCGAAAACTTCGGTTCCTCGTCGTTCTTGTTCTTCGTGTAAACTCGAACCGTGGCCGTTCCGGTCTTGGCCGGTTCGCCCTTGTCCTTGGCCGTCACAACAAACTCGTAGTACGCGTTGTTGTTGTCCGCGTCCAGCTGCTTGTTGTTCACGATGATTCCGTTCGAGTCCACCGCAAAGTGGTCGTCCGAAACGAGGTATTCGATTTCGGCATTCGCTCCCGAGTCCGAGTCCATGGCCTTCACCTTGAGGATGCTCGTGCCCAGCGGGATGTCCTCGTCGACGTTGTGCGCCTGGTAGTCGGGCAGCTCGAACTTGGGCGCGTTGTCGTTCACGTCCGTTACGCGGATTGTGAGCTGAAATTTGGGGAGATTTGGGTTAGAATTGGTTCAGTTGTATTGGATAGGAAAGATTTGAATTTGATCAATGACGAGGTTTAAAGAAACATGAATTAAATATGGGTAATTTCGCGCCAACTGGCACACAACTCGAAATGAACGCAAAATGCATCGTGTGGTAGGTAAATTCTGCAACTGCAAGCTTATAAAATCGTTATCTCAAGAGATTTCAATTTTCCCAACATTCAAAAAATTGATTTTTTGTAAAATCGTCTGGGGAACACGATGATGAAGTTGAATTCGAAATCTAATCGCATGCATATTGAGAAAATTGCGCAAATGCATAAAATTTTGATTCCATTGGAAAATCTGATGACGCCATTCGATTTTGCGTCTAATTTCCTTTAAAAATAGCTGTCGAGATTTGCTCTATCACTTTTGGTTTCCGAGGTATGACCTTATAAAAAAGAGGTTTTTCGAAAAAAAATACGAAAATCGCAAAACTTTGAGGCGGTGCCAATATTTATTTATAAAACTTTGAATTACAAATTACAATTACAATTATTATAAAAAAAAGTTTAATAAAGACATATAAAGCTTTAAAACATTGTAAAACGCATTTCGAATCAAATCAAGACTTTTTTTTATCTTTTTGCATGTTTTTGTTTTTAGGACCACAGGTAGAAAGACAGAAACGTAAACTTCTATGATTTATTAATTAATTTGCAATTTTTCTTGTTTCAAATTTAAAAAAAAAATAAGTTCGAAGTTTGAAATAACACTTAACCTTGATCTGAGCCGAGGGACATACACTTTGAACAAGCCTTGTTTCGTCGAATTTTGAAATTTTGCTTTTGAATAATCGAAAAATTTAAAACATTCGTTTCCAGGTAGGACAAAAAAACAACCTTTTTGAAATTCGATGTTTTACAGGTTATCTTTATTAAAAAATTAGCTTAAGTAAATAAAAAAGAACAATTTAACTGCAACAATGTTCTTAATTAAGTAACAATTAGTTGAGCTTTCAATAAAAAGAATCGTCGAATATTTTTAAAGAAATAAAAAATTGGTTCTTAGTTTTTAAATATTTTGAATTTCTTTTTTGACTGCGATTAATAAAAGCTTTAATTTTTTTTATAACATTTATGCAAAAAAATAAATCAATGTAAAAATTGATTATTTTTTTCAATCAAGATATTAACAATATTCTTATTAATATTTTTAAAAAATATCGTAGTATAAGATAAAACTCGAACTTGCATCAATTGTAATATGGACATCAAACTACGTAATTTTTTTAAAAGATTTTGACGGCATTATTTAAAATCAATAACATTTTCGTAAAAAAACTAAATTTTGAAATCACTCAAATTTTTCGAAATTTTATTATAGATTATAGAAATTTTGTACTCTTTAAAAATACTCAAAATCAAAATAATGCAAATATCAAAAATAAATGAAAAAAAAACTCAACATTTAAATATTAAAATTTTAATATTTAGGTTATACAAAAAAAAATAAAATAAAATTTGCATTGGCCGCATTGATTTTTAGTCCATTTTTTACAACTCTCTACAACATATATTTTTTCTTTCAGATATGACATGACAAGACAAGGCTAGAGATCAAGTGTTCCCAGTTTAGTCTCTCTTCTCTCACCTCGGTAATTTGCTTACGTGTCAAAAGACTTATTCGATAAAAAAAACCTTCTTAAAAATGGCAACAAGATTTAAGATAAAATCGAAAAATTCTAAATTTATTGGTGAAACGATTGGTTTTTTAATATATTTTTTGAATTTTATCTAAAATATTCGTTTTTTTTTGCAGCAAAACATCTTCAAATTCAAAATTGACCAACAACCTTCACAGATCAATAGTTTGTCTCATTTATAACATTACAAAATATTTCAATAAATGTTTGTAACGATCCCAAACATTATAAACATAATAGTGAAATTCCTATAAATATCTTTTAAATAAAATATCTGATGATTTCAATTACCTTTAAGAAATAAAATCAAAACCGGAAAAAAATAAAAAAAGCTATTTAATTGGATAATTCAGATACTTAACGATAAGGTTTACGTTATCGTTGGCATGATAACAAAAGAAATATCAATATCAAATTACGATAATTGTATCGGCAACCACTCATATAAATTTTAATGAACTTCAAAACAAATCGTCTCAGACTTTGAAAAATGCTACCAAAAAAAAAACCGGTGGTATACAAGGAGTAAGTTATCAATCGGATTTTTCCTAAATTTTCTAACAAATTCTTTATTTTTTACAAATATGTTAGTGTAATAATACTTAACAAATTTCATACTTTTAAATAATTGCTGTATTTTTTTCATAGAATAAATTATTTATAATTTGCAATGTGGGTGTCGAACAACGCGTAACGTTGAACGTTTTTTAAAGAGTGTTTAGTTTTAACAATATTTTTTTCAAAATAAAAAATATATTAAGAAAATTTAAAATTTAAATAATGCGATATAAAGGTACAAAATGATGCGAATTTTGTAATGCTATTTTTTATTAAAAATGCTTTGATTTAATGGACATTTTTTTTCTACTAAATATCATTTTTTTAAATACTCTGATATTTTTGTTTTTGCAAGGGTAAACGATCCAAATGTTTTATACGTTTTTTATTATTTTAAAATTGTATATCTTTTATTTTCGTTGTTTGCAAAATATGACCCCAAAAATCAGGTTGGAATTATAAATATTTATTTATTGAAAATACGTAAAGCATAAGGAAAAAAAAACATAAATTCATTTGTAGCGTATCTAAGATAATGTATAGAGCTTGTTATGATACTTTTTACTCAAAATTTGATTTTTTTTGATTTGATAAAATTATCAATAAATTGCTTAAACAGTGCCATTAATGATACTTAATCCATGCATTTTCGCAGTTAGTTTGAGTTGATTTTTTTTAAACTTTTGCTCTTTCCCGGGCAGACGGTAATAACAAAATTCATGTCATTTCAATAACAGATTTTGTTAAAATAACAGAAACTGTTATTGAATATTCTTGCAAATAAAATTTGGAAGACAAAATAATAACAGTTTCTGTTATTTTAACAGAGAATGTTATTGGGATGGTATTCAATTTGAAATGCGGAATAAGATAATAATAACAATTTAAGTTATGTTTTTCTATTTAATTCCATAATAACAGAAACTGTTATTGGTTTGATATTCCATTGGAAATGTGAAATAAGATGATAATAACAGCTTAAGTTATGTTTTTCCATTTTATTCCATAATAACAGAAACTGTTATTGGTTTGATATTCCAATATATCCTTTTCGTTTTTTTGTAACATCATAAATACTGAGTTTGTTAAATTACGAAAATAAAGTTTACGGCTCAGTTATGTTTTTTTGGGTTTCAAATGTGAAAGTCATTTACTGCACAGGGACTGACAAGAGATCTTGACCCTCGTGTTTCATTAGAATATGGCCAATTGCTATTCATAATGAAAAGGTTTGAAAAAACTGTTGTCGCGATCTTCAATTCTGTCTCTCCTCTTTCTGTCCTAGGTTAGAGGCCGCTAATTGCCAATATAAGCAAATAATTATATTCATAATGAAACGATTATTTTGTCATTTTCCTTATTCCATGTAAATTTTTAAATTAGTTTGGTTTAAAAGTGCGAACCTAAGAATAAAAGATAAAATAGGAAATTAAATATGAGCAATTTCTTACATGTATCACATGTCGACGTCAGAATACTAGTACGATCTCTTTTAAGGGGCCATCCATAAACCACGTAAGCACTTTTTTGAAATCGCAGACCCCCCTCGTGGAAACTTTCCATACAACACAAATCTTTTTGTATGAAGCCTGGACAACCGTTGAACCTCTACCCCTAGGTATCCACGTGGTTTATGGATGGTCCCTACCTCCCAGCAGCCGTTGCGTTTGAATTTTGTTCTTGCGTAAGGTTTCTTTGAAGTTGAATCAATTCTAAAAAACACTTCATTAGTTCTTCAAGAGAAAAGTAAAAAAACATTTGTTTGATTTAACAATGTATTCCATAAATTTAGTGTGTGTAAGTGTATGTGTGTTCGTGTCCTTCACAAATTCGATCCTTACGCCCGCGTTGACGCGGCTGTTCAGTTGTCTCTTCTCCTTCTGCTTCTCCTCATCCTTGACCGTGAGCGTGTTGACCTTGCGCTCTATTCGCCGCTCCACGCGGTACTCCTTCAGCAGTTTCTTGCTCCTCGGGCGATTCGTCTTTCGGCCGGATCGACAACACGCTCAGCGTGGAGATTACACTGCCGTTGCACCGGCCGTTGGGACCGGGCGACTTGACCCTGACGGTCGCACCGAGCACGTTCATCGGCAGGCCAGTTTTCGGGTTGATGCTACGCCACTTCGTACAGAGCTCGTTCCTCCAGATCACGCTACTACTCATCGAGTATTCCGTGAAGCATGACTTGGTCTCCTCCTGGTCAAACGCCAGCGGTCTAAATCTGTCCCGCTCCTCGTCTTCGTCGGACATTCCGGCCTCATTCGAGTTTACTCCCTAGTCCTCCTCCCCTTCACCGAAGTAATCGTCCTCTTCCTTCCCTCCCATGGCCAGTTTAATAAAGTTATCTTCCAACGCATTATCCGGGTTCTCGAAGTCAAAATCCTCGTCCGGATCCCAATCCGGTCACAGCCCAGGCCCCATGTGTGCCTTTTTCTTCATCAACCCCTCCATCTTCGACGCAAACATCGAGCTGGGCAGCTTGGTGCTGACCTTCTCCGCCCGGCCGTCTTCGCCGGCTGCACAGGTTCCCAGTAGACTTCGTTCCTTTCGGATTCCAGATGCTGCAGGTAGTTGTAATCTTCGTCAAAATACACCCCAAACTTGGCCTGCTCCTGTTTGCGCTTTTCTAGCTCGACCTTGCCGGCGGAAGTATACGCTTGAGACGAGGCACGCGGATCGTTCTGTACTTTTGATTCGCCAACAGTCAATCCATCCGGAACCCCTCCGGCACGGGCCGGGCACCCTTACCTAGTGGCTCTTTCCCTAGAAATAGTGAAAATGTAGTAATGTGATTGTAAGATCAGCATTGAAAAAAAACTCACTTCTGGCATCTGCAGCAGCTTTTGACACGAATTATCCCAGACAGCAGCCAAGATAGCAACATTTCACCAAACACTGACGAGTTTCTCAAAAATTTCAAGCACAAACACGGAACGGTCTGCTGGGATTGTTTTGATCTTTTTTTTTTTCTTGACGTTTTCGATGTCATGCAATTAGGCAATTTTTTCTACAGATTTCTTAAACATTTACTACAGATATTATATAATGGGCAAATCATTTACCCAATTTTGAGTAATTGATGATAAACTCAGTTTTAGATAATGGTGAATAAAATTCCAGAGTTTTTTTTGAATAGGTCCATATGAAACATAATAGTTTATTGGACCTTTTTTAAAAAAAAGCTATTGTGTTGCATATGTTTATAGGACCTGATAAAAAAAAGTCTAGAAATCTATAATATAAATGTAAAATTGAATAATAAATGTTGTAAGCTAGATTATTAAATAAGGATTGCGAAAGTCTGATAAGTTTTTTTTTCATGACGCGATATTTGTTGTTTGGAACCATCCTACAACCCGTGCTCCGCTGAGCTGGCAACACAATCAAAACAAACTTCAAGCAAAACAATGTAAAGGGGCCAATGTGAGTTTGTAAACAAAGAGTCTATCCTGCTCACGTCAGTGGATGTTTACATTAGAAGTGAGCAGGATAGACTCTTTGTTTACAAACTCACTTTGGCCCCTTTACATTGTTTTGCTTGACTTCTTGCAAACTTCAGCAAAGATGGCCTCTCGTGTACGGTCAAAGCAAGTAAAGCTATTTGGGAGCAAAACAATGTAAATTGGGTCTTAAAATTTAGCTTAAATGTTAAATAAAAAAATACTTTTGAAATTTATGACCGAATTGATATGGCGATTGTTAAGAATTATATTCATCATTGATTTTTTTTAAATATAAAAACACATTTACTGCATCTTAATTTTGCTTGCAACGCGCAACACTTTTCGCACTCTCTCTCTTTCATTCGCTTCTCCAGCGCGAAACGTCAAAACGGTCAAAACAAAACAGAAAATGCGATCGAGCGGATCGAGTCGCGGTTTGTTTATCATCAGTCGCTTTTTTTTTCGTTTCGTCGGGAATCGCGGGTGCAGAATAGAGAGCCTATGTAGGTCCCTAGTGCAGAACCGAGTTTTATTACGGTTGTGCTTGTGTTTACTTTCAGTGAAACCAAAAAACATATCGAGTGGTGTGAAAAATTATCAACAATTTGTTGCAGGTGGATAAATTTGGCTAAGGAAACGGTGGGCCGGTACACCGAAAACATCACCGAGCTAAACCTGATCATCTT
Source organism: Culex quinquefasciatus (assembly GCF_015732765.1). NCBI lineage: Eukaryota > Metazoa > Arthropoda > Insecta > Diptera > Culicidae > Culex > Culex quinquefasciatus. Next base: position 213,658,826 of record NC_051862.1, on the reverse strand, counting down.
CCCGGACGAGGGCAATTGCAAGGGTGGCCGGTGTTGCTCAACTTAAAGGTAGGTTCCTTTCGGTTTGATAAAAAGTGTTTTGAATTTCCACGGGAAGCTCTGGCAATAATGCTTTCAAGTTTGAATTGGCCGATGCCTGAAACGATTTGTTTACCTTTTTCGGCACCCTCCGCAAACGTCAGACCATACAAAAATGCTGCCGGATCTTTTCCGGGAGAGATCCGGAAAAAGATCCGGCAACATTTTGTGTTGATTTGACGTTTGCTGAGGGTACCAAAAAGTTTGAAAATGTTCTTCTTGCAAAAGACAATGGTTCTTTCTTTTTTGCTTGAAAAGTTAACAGCTATTTCAGCTTTGTTTACTTGAGCATCTGGAACGCTTCCGGAAATTAGAAAAAATGGGTGGTTGCAATGTTTATGTTTATGATTTCGCCTTTCTAATTGGTTGCAATGTTTATGTTTATGATTTCGCATTTCTAATTGATTTTCAGATATGGAATAAATCTGATCGCAATCTGAAAAAGTCGCCTTTGGGCCATGACGACAGCTGGCATTGGACGAAGGCTTCGAATAAGAAGAAGACGATCACATCTAGGCCCAAGTGCATCAACCTTTTGGGGCACCGGAGGTAATTTAATAGCGGGCGGCATCTACCTGCAGAACGACTACGACGAAGGAAAAAGGATTTCGAGGTGAGTTGTCTCGTCGGCAAAGCTGCTGGAAAGTAAACAAACTATTATTATAATATATTTTCGATTTTAGATTGGAATGCGGCCATGTCAGCTGGATTCAGAACTATTGGTCAGTCGATAACGCAGACGTTTTTTGCCAGCACGAAGTCTGGAGCTCTTTTCCACGGCCAAACTCGAGCTGTAGTTTGAACTGTCCAGCGACAACATCACTGTTCTCCTGCCGCATATATTTCCGGAAGCTCCGTAAAGTCGCTCATAACCAGCGGCAGCCGAAGAAGTTGGAGTTTGCTTTTAGATAAGTGTATGTATTTAAAGGAACATGACACTTTGTGATATTTTTTTTTTCTTTTATAGGTGAATTCAATATTTAACGGAGGATAATATCTCAGCCGGCAGCAAAATTATCTAGCTGTCTACTAGGCTTTTCAGCAGAACATCAAACATTTGGTTTGGGTGAGTAATTTATTCATTTCAATCTAAGACAAAGTATTCTACTTTTCAGAAAAAAAACATAAAACGTGCTAAAAGGATTTTAAATTAAACTATTGAAACTAAACTTTCATTAATTAAAAACGTTAATTTTATACAACAAACATGCCTTCATTGTTATGGCTTCTTTCTGCTAAGCAAATTACAAGTCAGATCAAATCTGCCTTTAGTAACACATGCCAACAAAAATGGAAAAAGTGTTTACTTTATTTGGTGAACTTCGTACGCATTTTTAACAAAGAGATCGGTGTAATATTCTGCTAGGGATATAGCTTTCCATGTGATAAAATAATAACACTTTTTGTTATGCAATCAATCCATACAAATAACACTTTTTGTTATTTGGGTGCTCCCCATCCACCGCTCAGAATAACTAATCTTGTTATTGTATTGTTCTGGATTCTATGTTATTAGTATGTTATTGCAATAACAGAGCAATAACAATTTGAGTTATTTTTCGAACAAATCTTTGTTATTGAAATTTGTTATTTTAACAACTAATCCGATCATCCCAATAACGGATTTTGATCTTCTCACAATATCAAAAACTGACCTTCCCAAGTTATTTCCGTCTGCTCGGGTTTACACATTTTCGCAAAATGAAAAACGAATCTTTTGCGCTTTGAACTGCCGCACGTGTAGATTGGTTGAAATTGAGTTTTTTTGCGTGACGGGACAACGAATGGAGCAAATTTATGAAAAAAAACTCCTCTTTCATTGAATAGCTTGCAGCTTGCATTTTGGGTAAAAAAACGCATTTCAAGCACATTGCAATTATTGAATCATAATGGAAATGAAATCTTTCATTATAAAATCACATTGAAAATTGAAAAAAGTTACATTTTGGTTTAACTTCGATAAGAATCGGTCTGTACTATTTTTTTTTTGTAATTTCATAACTGGGTTATTAATACAACTTTTCAAAGCGAACATTAATTAAAAAAAAAAAAATATGAGAAAATATTCAGCCTTACTGTATCATCCATCTTTCTTTCTCAAAAAAATTTCCTCAAGTGAAAAAAAGCTAAGTCATATACATAAACGCAAAACACTCACCTCAACCGAAGTGGAGAACCCGCCGGAATCCTCAGTCGCCGTCACCACGAGCGAGTACACGTGCGGCTGTCGAAGATCCTCAAAGTCCAGCTCCTTCGCGAGCTTCACAATCCCGGAGGTCGGCCCAATATTGAACGTTCCGGCACCCTGTCCTTGGGCCTTCAACGTGTACCGTATTTCACGATCCGCAAACGACTTTGCCTTCACCGAGATGATACTAAAATTGAAGAAGTTGTTAGAACCTTATATGAGGGGGTTGTTCAAGTCGATCTTACTCTGAGTCCTTCTTCTGATTTTCCGGGATCTCCGCCTCGTAACTTGGCATGTAGAACTGCGGCGCCCGCTTGCCACCCACGATCGACAGTCGCTCCTCGGGCGTGCTCTGGAAGCGTCGATCGTCGACCTTGCCGTTCTGATCCTCGGCCTTCACGTACAGCACGTACTCCATGTCCAGCTGGAACAGATCGGTTCCGCGGGTTCGCACCACTCCGGACCGTTCGTCCACCTCAAACCGTCCTCCGGTTCGATCGCGCACGATGAAGTAGTGGATGTTGTGGTCGGTGTCCGGATCGCGGGCCTGCAGCGTGAACACCGGAGTGTTTGGAGGGGCGTTCAGCTGGACGACGGCCTGCATCGGGAGGGGGCGGTTGATGAAGTACGGTGGCTCATCGTTGACGTCCTTGACGTGGATGATCACGCGCTGGTTGTCGGTATCTGGAAGAGGAAGGAGGGGAGAGTGCCCATTAGTGTCCGGAACGTGCGGAACGTGGTCAACGAGGCTTGACTTACATTTCAGCTGGCCATTGTTTCCTGGTTGTGTGGATTTGGCAAGTGGCATGAAAAGAGAGAGAAAGAGAAAAGAAAAGCGGAAATTACTCTCAAGAATTTTTGGGATCTTCTTGCTGTGGGGAGGCGCACCAGTTGGCATGCACACAGTTTGGGTTGAGGTCGTAAAAAATGAATCAATTAAAGTGCTAATGGCGGGTATCCTTTCACCCCGGTGGTGGTGAATTCTTTCCTGGGAAAAGTGGTAAGGATATCCGTTTTTTAATGGTTTGGGAAAACCAATGGCACGTAACGGGGGGTTGGACGTGCAGTTTGAACGATGGAATTAAGAATGCATTCGAAGAGAAGAATTTCATGGTATTAATGTACTTGTATCATTCAGAATAACGATTTCTGTCTCAATTTTTGACACATTAAGAAAGTTGAGTAACTTTAAACCTTAAGTTGGAAACATACCATCCCATCTCCTCCCTCCTCAAAAACCTACCACCTCACGTAACAAGCTCGTTAAAGCAAAGGTGAGGCAGGAAACCCATCCAAGAGAGAGAGACGGAAAGATATTGGATCGTCTCACGGAGAGGAAGAAGAAGTAGCACGACAAGGACGCTTTCATCACGCTTCACGGAGTGCAGCAGCAGCAGCAGGCACATTCCTCTGTTTATCTTCCTGTGACACATTTTTGCACTATTTCAGATAGTAGTGGAAAGCATTTCCGACTCCCCACTGCTGCTCGACCGCGTCTTCGGGAGTTGGTCCAGGTTGGATAGTGGGATTTGGTTGCGGTTTTGAGGGACGTGAAGAGATTTGAGTTTTTTGGAGACTTGAAAATTTTGATTTTGATCTTCAGTCTGTGACGATTTGAATTAAGGAGTAACTAGATAGTCACGAGAAAGTGAGGTATGTGGATACTTCATTTAAGAGGTTTGAATCTTTGAAGACATAAGTCTGTGGAGATTTCCATCTTTGAAGGCATGAGTCTGTAGAAACATAATACTGTGGAGGCTAAAGTCTGTAGAGATCTCAGTTTGTGTAGACTTGAGCCAGTGAAGACTTGAATCTGAATTCGAGTCAGTGAAGATTTCAATCTTTCGAGACTTAAGTAGGGCGAGGCTTCAGCTTGCGGAGACTGCAGTCTGTGTAGACTTTAGTCAGTGAAGACTTGAATCTGTGGCGCTTTCCAACGTTGAAGGCTTGAGTCTTAAACATAGCTAATTCTAAGGATATTTGAGTCTGAGGATGCTCAATACTGTGGAGACTTGAGTCTGTAGAGACCTTTGTTTTGTGGAGACTTTAGTTTGTGTGGACTCGAGCCAGTGAAGACTTAGAAGACTTGAAGTCATGAGTCTTAAAATTTGAATGAAAAGAAATTCGAGTCAGTGAAGATTTCAATCTTTCTAGGCTTTAGAAAGTTGATACTTCAGTTTGTGTAGACTTTAGTTAGTGAAGACTTGAATCTGTGTAGAATTCCTTCTTTGAACGCCTGAGTCTAAAAAATAGCTAAGTCTGAGAATTTTTGAGTCTGTGGATACTCAATACTGTGGAGACTTGAGTCTGTGTAGACACGGGTCAGTAAAAATTTTAATCTTTGGGAATTTGAGCCAGGAGAGATTTTAATCTATCGAGTCTTGAGTCAGTTGATAGAGTCTGTAAAGATTAAGAAATCAAGTAAGTAGAATGTCAAGTCTGTGAAATAGAACTAATAGGTTTGAATCTTTGGAGACATAAGTCTGTGTAGAATCGAGTAAGTGGAGAGTTCCATTTTTCGAGATATCAGATTTCATAGATTTGTATGGAGATTCTAGACATGAGTGCAGACTTTAAAAAAAATCTTGCTGATATGGAAACATTAACCAGTGAAAAGTGAAGTCTGTGGAGACATGATGCTGTAAAAACTGTTTTTTTCTGAGAAGAGTAGTAGATTTAATAGTGTGCAGACATTCGTTTGTGTAGATCTTTGTGTGTGTAGACATTAGTCTTTGTCGATTTTGGTCTGTGTAAACTATATTCTGTGAAGACTTTAGTCTGTGTGGAATTTTGTCTGTGTAAATTTTAGACCTTGTAGACTTTCGTCTGTGTAGACTTTCGTCTGTGTAGACTTTCGTCTGTGTAGACTGTCGTCTGTGTAGACTGTCGTCTGTGTAGACTTTCGTCTGTGTGCACTTTCGTCTGTGTAAATTTTTGTCTGTGTAGACTTCTGTCTGTGGAGACTTCTATCTATGTAGACTTTTGTAAATGTAGACTTTAGTCTTTATAGACTAAAAATGAAGTTTGTGTAGACTTTTGACTGTGGTGTTTTAAGTCTGTGTAGACTTTGTTCTGTGTAGTTTTTTATCCTTATTCTTTTTTCCTTCATTTTATGGAAACTTTAGTCTATGTAGACTTGAATCAGTGAAGACTTAGAAGGTTTGAAGGCCTGAGATTTAAAAATTCATAAGTCTAACGACATTTGTGGTTGTGGATACTCGATACTGTGGAGACTTTAGTCTGTGTTGACTTGAGTAATTTAAGGGTTTGATCCGTGGATATTCAAGTCTAAATCTTTTGGGATTTGATATGAAGAAGTCGAGTTAGTAGAATGTCAAGTCTGTGGAACCTGGAGATTTCGGTTTATGGAAACTAAATTCTGTGTAGAATTATGTTTTTTTCTAGAGTTTAGTTTGAAGACTTTGGTCTGTGTAGACCGTTGTCTGTGTAGATATATAAATCATGTAAATTGAAGTATGTCTAGACTTAAGGGCGCAAGGTAGCCGAAAATGGCTCCCAAATTATTTTTTCACTAACATGCTAATTTCTCGAAAACTACAACACCTATCAATCTAATTTATAGTTTGTTCTCTTGGGGGATGTCTAACGAAGATTTTCCGCCACGATTGAGATTGATAAGTTGAATATGGTGTTCTCATATGTTACCAAAACTTAGCATTTTATAAAATTTTGTGGATTTGACGAACTTCTGGTAAAGCGTGGAGGCACAATGCCATACCGAGAGCCCAAATCAAGTACAAGCAAGCTTTGCAAGTCAATTCCCTCTGGAACGGCGTTTAGTTTCATTAGATTTGAGGCTTAGTATGGTAATTAGAAGCAATTGTCTAAATAAATATTTTCAATATTTTCAAACCATTCGACATCATGCAACACGCGTGCAACACGCGCGTGGCATATATACGTTGTACGCTACAACAACAACAAAGCAAGCAAGCAGCAAGCAAGCAGGCATGCAGACAGCAATAGGGTATTCACTGTTACCAATTTATGAATGGTAACTTTTACAAACATCTTATTCATTTTACTAAATAGTTTTGTTCGTTTTTAGTTTTATGAAATTTGTGTACAATCGATTACGATTTTATATTTCATTTTTCGTTGAAATCTGCTCAATTCATCATCGATTCTTTCCCAAATTTGATTAGATTTTATTGCTGTGCGTATAAAACAAAAACGTTCAATATTGTATTTCAATAAAGCTTCAGAACTCAAATCAATATTTTGTAAAAGAAGTCATCGGTTTGAGTATTACTCTATTTCCTTTCTGCGGGGCGTCTACCACGTTTGTTTTGCTGCGCATGATAGTAGTTGTGCTGGGCCAAACGGGCATGAAGCGTGGTGGTAGTGAAGTGTGCTTGCTTGTTGTGTTGCAAACGGATGCGGGATGATGCATGCATTTCATAACTTTTAAGATTCTCAAAACATTAAATATGTTTAGAGAACCAGTTGAAGTCTTTAGTATACGGAAATGACCTTTACATAAACTATTTACTTCTCGTACAAAAAAATATTAAGAGTTATCTTGAAAATGTTTGCAATAAGTTTTGCAATAATTTGTTTTATTGAACAATTTTTTTATAAAATTTTCCAAGAAATTAGGATATATCTACAGAACAAATTGTCTGATCGATGAGTTGTCTAGGGACAAAATGAAGATGCCTAAATCAAGAAATTTTATAAAAGTGTATTAGGCTGATGTAAATATTATTTAGAAGTTTATGTCCCTCGACACAAGTAAAGATCGCAAAGGGGCCCAGTCACGAAATTCTAGCAGGGTTCTAGCATAGTTCTCACAGAGCTGGAAATTCTTACAGCATTCAAGAATAAATGTTCCACGATTCTAGCATGATTCTGGTAGAACCAGCTTTACTAAAATATTTCGTGACTGGGGAGAGGGGAAGTAGAATAAAAAGTAATATTTCAAGCCACGATTTCAAAATATAAAAGAATAAAATAATAATAATTCGCTGGCCCCTAATTTTTTTAAAACATTTTTAAAGGAAAGCGTAATAAACTCTGAAAAAATTGCTTCAGACCTATTTGATTTCATATTGTTATTGGCTGGTTTGATGATAATTTCGAGCATCCCCCAAACATTATACCTTTGTACAAAATCGACATCCAAAATCTTTTGAGTAAAAGTTGTTTTGATGTATTTTTCAAAATAAAAAAAATAATAAAATTAAGAAAATTGATTGATTGATTGATTGAAAAATTATATATTTTTTAATGCATTCATAATTTTTCAGCGGGATTTTTTTACTAAATGTTGTTTCGCGCTATGGACGTTTTGATGAAGTTTATTCGTCCGAAATAATAATTTGGAGCCTAACGATTTCATCGAATGTATTTCTGTCAGCGTTAGAATATTTTCAAACATAAGCAGTTAAAAACAATTTGGATTTTTTTTTTCGCTTTTCCTTTCCATTTATTTTTAACAAAAGCAAGTCTTTATTTGTTTAAAAATTTAGTTTATGAGCGGTTCCCTACGATTTCGCAAATCGACTTTTCTATTTTTTTTGTTTGGATGAAACCCTATGTCAAAAGAAGCAATTTTGCATCATTCGTTTTTCATGCCAATCTCCATACAATTTTGGGGGCTGGTTATACAAAAGGGTATTTAAATGTAAGAAATTCTGTATCTTGAGAAGGGATTTTCTTCGGCAAAGTTGTAGGTTATGATTAGGACTTTTCAGAAAAATCGATTTTTTGTTTATTCATTTTTTTATCACGAAAAGTAAAATTCCCAAAATACGTATTTTTTTTAATATTTTTTAAAAGTTTTAGCGGACTAAAAAAGACAATTTCTAAGCCATAGTGCGTGATGGTGCAAAAGTTATAGTAATTTTTATGTAACTTTTTTGAAGATCTTTTTTTTTAAATTAGTGCACATGTTTGCCCACTTTTGAAAAAAAAAATCGAAGAGCTGAGAAAATTCTCAATATTTTGCTTTTTTGAACTTTGTTGAAACGATCTTTAGTTGCTGAGATATTGCCATACAAAGATTTAAAAACAAGAAAATTGATGTTTTCTAAGTCTCACCCAAACAATCCACAATTTTCTAATGTCTATATGTCAGCAACTAATGCTCCAATTTTCAATGTTAAAATGTGAAACATTCGTGAAATTTTCCGATCTGTTCGAAAATATTGTTTTAATTTTTTTCAAATCAGGACTATTATTTTAAAAGGGCCAAACATACAATATTACACCCTTTTGAAATGTTAGTCTTGATTTGAAAAAAATGAAAATTTAGTTTTCGAAAGGATCGGAAAATTTCACAAATGTTTCACATTTTAACATTGAAAATCGGAGTATTAGTTGCTGAGATGTCGACATTAGAAAATGGTGGGTCACTCAAACAGAGGGAGACTTAGAAAACATCAATTTTCCTGTTTTTAAATTGTGTATGGCAACATCTCAACAACTAAGGGTCGTATCAAAAAAGTTCAAATAATCAAAAATTCGTAACTCGGTCTAAGATTTTTTGCCCATTCTGGAAATTTTCTGAAAAGTTGGCATTTGATGTACTCTAAAACATTTCAGAAATTAAAAAAAAAATTAAATAGTGTTTTTTGCAACCCAAATTTTAGTGACAAAAAGTGAAACTAAAAATCAGCAAAAAAAATTACCGTGCATCATTTTTTTCAGTGTAGTCCTTATCCATACCTAAAACTTTGCCGAAGACACCAAATCGATCAAAAAATTCCCTCAAAAGATACAGATTTTTGAACTTTCAGCTATCATTTTTGTATGGACAGCTGCCAAATTTGTATGGAAAATAAAATGGGCAAATTAATGATGCAAAATGGATTCTTTGGGCATACCGAACCCACCAAAAATGTGTCAGCCAACAACTGAACAATACATTTGTTATAGCTGAAATCTGTGAATATAAAAAAATAACAAAAACAAAATGGAAACAATCAAAATTCATTTTTCTGTGTTGATTTTTTGGTTTTAGCTTATTTCAACATATTTTGAATATAAGTGAAATTACAAAGTGCAAAATGCATGTTGCATGTTTCTTAGATTTTTTAGGGTAAAGTTTTAATCCCTAGATATTAGAGAGTTACAGAGCATTTTACAAATCTCCTTGATTTACATTTTTTAAATCGCGGCTTGAAATTCAAATTCTTATTATTATTTTGCCATCCCTAATTTGGATCTTTGCCTAACAGGAAAATATACTTTACCTCCACATGAACAAAACAATATTATTTTCTTTCAAATTTATCGAGGAGCATACACTTTTGGTATAATAGGGGACCTCATACAACACTGTGAGCCTCAAGAAACAAGCATTTTCGATCATTACCCTCTGAACGGCGATCTTTTTACATGATTGGAAACCTAGCATAACGATTAGATGTATTAAAACAATAATATTAGTCAATGTTTTCAAATCACCCAGCATTTTGTAGCATGCGCGTATGCTCAAAGTTCGTGTTGGTTTGTGCAACAAAACACATTGTTGTGTGTGTTTTGATGCACGCAGCAGCACAATCAAACTATAGCAAGGATCCACGCCGAGAGCGATAGGGTATTGTTACTTATGTTTCTCATATAACAAACATTCATTTTCTAAGAGTTTGTTTTTCATTTAATGGGCTTTACAATTTGCTGGAATAAACAAAAACAATTTTACATTATGCTTGATGTAAAATCATATAATACAAGATATTGAACAATATATTTCGAGATTTTTTGCTATACAAATTTTAGCCTAATATTTTACAATTACTTTCCCAACAATAACAAATATTTTTGTAAATATATCTTCTTGTTGAAATAAAATAAATCAACTCTACATAGTTCACTTATATAACAATTACCCTATGAATCTCTTTGTGGCATCAACAAGCGTGCTGTCGCTGCTGTGCTGCGCAGCGTATGATAGTATTTGTGTTGTATCAAGCGAGCATGATAGTTTACCTCCGGTGGTTGGTCACTATTTTGTTTGACACTTTTAGTTTGTACCCTGTTGGTTGGACTAAGTCAAACAAAACTAAAAAGTAACGAACTGTTACTTTTTACACGGAACTCACCATTATTATCAAACCATACTTTTTTCAGTTAAAAAGAGTGTCAAACTAAAAAGTGTCAATCTAAGTGACAAAAAATGTTGTCAAACCGTCGTAATTTGAGTGTAGTTATTTGTATTTGCTTGTTTTATTGCAACCGTTTACCGAATTGCGATCTTGCATAATAATTAACGTTAGTTTTTATTTGATTTCAAATATTTATCGATTTGCGAACATTTACTACTGATCCACGGAGTAAAAAGAGTTCCCAAAATCGTGAAAAAGCGTTCATGAAAATGGGAACCTCGAACAAAGTGTTCAAATCACATGGTACGATTTTAAAAACGTACCGTGAAATTTGAACACTTTGTTCGTGGTTCCCATTTTCATGAACGCTTGTTCACGATTTTGGGAACTCTTTTTCTCCGTATGGAGATCAGAAGATATCCTACACTAGAAATTAAAAATCAACTAAAAAGAAACTGAATTAGTTCATTAGTTTATCAGTTGATTAGGAGCGTTCTTTTATTACGTAACGCATTTATTTTGCTTTTTACCCTCTTTATGTGAAACATTCTCATCACACTTATTTTCATTAGATTTTTCCATGTTTAAATCATCAAGAAATTACGTTATCCAAAATTTCCTTATGGATAATTCTACGCCAACTCACAAACTTTGTCCTAAGGGGTCCCTATGCCACGAGATATCGAAAAATGTAGCTCTTATTCGTGATCAGGAACAAAAATTATCCCTTAGATCAAAGTTTCACGCAAATCGAAGAGGGTCGATTCAACTTTTCCGATTTCGTGTGAGTTGACGAAAAATTACCCCTATACAAGTGCCTTTTCTGGCTGGCCATGATGCAGACTTCCAAAATTATTTCAAAAATATCAAATAAATAAATAAATTGTTCGCTCTACAGCATGGTCTTAGAATTCTTTTTGCAAGATTCCTACTCGAAACTGGGTGTCCGAAGGCTTGAATCTGTGAGTCGATCCAAACGACTTCTAAACCTGGACCCCTGGGTTAGGCCGCGACCTACATTTACTCCCCATCCGACGGAAGGCGTGATCAGACAAATCTCGTCTCGAAAAATGCAACTGAGCCGACTAGGATCAAACCCAGGCTATCTGGGTGAGAAGCAACCACGCTTACCACTACACCACCGAACTCGAAATCGTTGTCAGAATTTCACTTTGCAGAATCGAATCAATTCGGTTTATCTGATTATTGGTAATCTGAAATGATGGCCAATATGGCATTAGTAGAATATTGAGAATTTATAATTAGTTACCAATAAGCTGAACTCAAACCAAATAACCTAAATGTCGAGTAATAAAGTACGGGCTGTTTTTGAAAATGTCTGGTGAAATTATTTGAAAAAAAAAAAATTATTCAAATTTTGATCTCATTATCTTACTGATTGTATTGATAATTAGTAACAAATGTAATAAGCATTTTTGTATAATGAAAATTGTTTTCAATCATTGTAGGAAACAATTTTAGCTAAAAGCATGGGAAATGTGAATGTGCTGTTTATGTATTCGTAACATCATTACGTCAATCAAAATGTTGCGCAACATGTTCAAAAATGTAGCACGGAAGAAGAACAACACAACTTCCCGGCCTACCTTGGGTCCTTAAGTCTGTGTAGATCTTTGTCTGTCTAAAGATTAGTCTGTCTTTGAAGACTTTAGTCTGTGTAGACTTTTGTCTGTGTTGACCTTTTTCTGTGTAGACCTTAGTTGTTGTAGATTTTAATCTGTGTAGACTATATTCTGTGAAGATTTTAGTCTATGTAGACATTTGTCTGTGTAGACTTTTATCTGTGTAGACTTTAGTTAGTGTAGACCTTTTTCTGTGTAGGTAACTCAGTTTAAAGGAACTGAAGACTGTGTAGTCTTTGTAGACTTCAGTCTGTGTAGACTATATTCTGTGAAGATTTTAGTTTGTCTAGACTTTTGACTGTGTTGTTTAAAATCTGTGTAGACTTTGTTCGGTGTAGTCTGTAATCTGAATAGGCTTTAGTCTGAGTTGACTGTTTATTCTAGCCTGTGTAGATTTTTGTCTGTATAGATTTGAAGAAGTACAGTGTGAGAACTGTGAAGACTTGAAACTGTGAAAATAACGAACTTTGATTACATGAATTTGTGAAGATATGAATCATGATGGTTGTTTTAGCAGGCTTTTATCTGTCAAGTTTGTGTAGACTTTAGATTGTGTAGACTTAGCAAGTGGAAATTTGAAGTAGTACGGAATGGAGACTGTGGAGACTTGAATCTGTGGATATTTCCAACTCAGGAGCACTAATGAAGATTTGAGCCATGAAAGATGTCTTTGGAGACTTGGATCTCTTGAAATTTCAATTTTGAGGGTTATGAATTTGTGGAGATTTTAACCATGATAATAGTCTGGGGAGCATTCAATCAGTAGAGAGTAAAATCTATGGAGTCATAAGTTTATGAAAATTTTGATTGGTGGAGACTTAAGTATGTGAAGACTTGAGTGTTTGTAGAATGGAAACTGTGAAGATTTGAGTATGTGGATACTTGAGTCTTTAGAGAATTTAATCAGTGATGACTTGAGTATGAGTGAGGTCTGGGAAAGCTTGAATCCGTATTATTTCAATCTTTGAAGATAAATTTTTGTGTAGACTTAAATCTCTGGAGCATTTCAAGTGAATCTTTACTCTGACACACTGTGCACCCAAGCATTGAGGGGAATAAAATTGCACTGGCATTCACTTAATACGAGGACAGGAGCACATTCTGCACCGACTCACACAAGCAGAACAAATTCCTCCACTCGTCCTTGTTCCTTGGAAAGGAAACCCTGATCCCGAGCATCACATTTCTTCCACCCCAGACTGTGCTTATGTGCACACACGGTGTCTTCTAAACGGTTCCAGTGTGATTATCCAATCGTTCGTCCTTTTCCCCCCAAAATGAAGAAAAAGCAACGACGATAAATCATTCCAAATCTCTGCACGAGCAACTTTTGACCGAAGCGAAATAGAATTTAACTCGGGAGAATTCTTGAAATTATACCCTCGGTGGCTTATCCGTGGCTAAACCGTCCCAATCAAGTATGCGAACTGAAGCCTGACCTTTGCACCGTTTCCCGGGGCATAAATTGTCATCCAATTGACTTCCAATTAAGCCACATGTGCTGACCGCAAATTGTTGCTGCTCGAACCATCGCGCCAAGAAACCACAAAACACAGCCTGGAACCATGTCTTCTCATTATCGACCTCTCCAGCAATGTCTGCGGGTGTCAATCTCTTGGAGCAGATCTTGGGACGGGCGGCGACGACGACGTGTTAATCAAGTGTCATCTTGATACCGGCAGGCTCCGGGAGACGGCGTCATTCTGGTATCAATTATCTCCTGGGCGAGGACGATGACGGCTTTGCAACTGGGTGAACATTGGCTGTAATTGCTTTAATTAGTGCATTTTGCCAGTTTAGCACTAGCAATGTTTATTGAAATAGGCAAATATTGGCTTGAAACTGGAAACTTTAAGTCTTGTTGGCAGCTTATGTTCTCGTTGGAGACTTTCAATAGTTTGTAGAGTTTCATGAAGGCTTGTTGGAGAATCGAAGTCTAGCTGAAGACTAGAAGTCATCTCGTTGAAGACTTTTAGCGTCTCATTGGAGACTTTTAGCGTCTCATTGGAGACTTTAAGCGTCTCCTTTGATACTTGTAAGCATCTTATGGGAAACTTACAGTCGTCTCGTTGGAGACTTCTAGTCGTCTAGAGGTTGAACATGACTTCAGATTTCTCTTTCGCGAAAAGTAAATTTCGCAATAAAGCCATTCAATTACCCCACTCAACTCTCCACAACAGCATTTGTTCCCAAAAAAAAATAAAATACCCCAGTCATGTCACAAAACTGTCCAAGATGCCATTAGCCTGGGACCATCTTGGCCTGCAAGAAGCGCCCGAAAATTTCCCACAATTACCCGCAACGAAGCCGCCCACCTCTCCATAAAAAAGGTGGAAAAGAAAGCGAAAAATATGTACCGCGCCACGCACCTGCAAATTAATTCAATCATGTTCCGCTTCTTTTCACACCTGACCGCGCGGCGCGACGTCTCCTCCGGGATCCCAGGTGAGCAAGAATGCCCCGGGCGAGACACACACAAAAACAGAATGTTTTTATGAATGCTTCTACAAATCATTCTCCATATTTGGGTTTTGCTAGGTGGGTTCAAAGTTTGACCGTCATGTGTAAGACTTCATTTCTTCAAGAAAGGCCTACAAGTCTCCAATGAGACGCTCACAAGTCTCCAAAAAGACAATTAGAACGATTGGAAATAACCGAAGAGACATTCAGAAGTCTCCAACGAGACACTTACAAATTTTTAATGTGACGCTTATAGATCTCCAATGACACATTTATAAGTCTCCAATGAGACGCTTACAAGTCTGCAATGAGACGCTTACAAGTCTACGGTTAGTAGACTCTAATGAGACGTCTCCGAAGAGCCATTCAGTAGTCTCCAACGGGACGCTTACAAGTTTCCAACGAGACGGCTAAAAGTCTCCGATGAGACAGTTAGAAGTCTCCAACGAGACGCTTACAAATTTCCAATGGGACGGTTATAAATTTCCGAAGGAACATTTGTAGGTCTCCAATGAGATGCCTACAAGTCTACAATGAGACGCTTACAAGTTTACAATGGGCCAATCATAAGTCCCCAATGAGACGGTTAGAAGACTCCAATGAGACGCTTACAAGTCTCCGCAGAGACATTCAGAAGTCTCCTACGAGACGCTTACAAGTTTCCAATGAGACGCTTATAGATCTCCAAAGAGACATTTAGAAGTCTCCAATGAGACGATTAGAAGTTTCCGATGAGACGGTTAGAAGTCTCCAACGAGACGCTTACAAATTTCCATTGGGACGCTTATATATTTCCGAAGAAACATTTATAAGTCTCCAATGAGACGCTTACAAGTCTCCAATGGGCCAATTATAAGTCTCCAATGAGATGGTTAGAAGACTCCAATGAGACACTTACAAGTCTCCAATGAGACGCTTATAAGTCTCCAGAGAGACCTTTAAGTCTCCAATGGTTAGAAGTCTTTAAAGAGAAATTTAGAAGTATCTAATGAGGCGCTTACAAGTCTCCAATGAGACACTTAAAAGTCTCTAACGAGACGCTTAAAAGTCTCTAACAAGACGCTTACAAGTTTCCAATGGGACGTTTATAAGCCTCCAACGAGACGCTTGAATTAAATTTACCATGGAGATGAAACAACCACCAAGAGTCTAACTTTTGAACCAGCCTAACCCACAAATTTAGTCGCGCTGTGTGACTAGAAAAAAATAACAGCGCCATCTCGCGCCACTTTCCGAGACCATGATTCAGGTATTTTTTGTTTTTTTTTCGGGAGGGAAAAGCACCGAACTCCCCAAGTCAGCTATCTTCGGTGATAGATCTTAAATTTCATTAATGTTTGCCGCAAGAACTTTGGCCGAGGGATGGAACGTGGACTTCCTCTTGAAGTACGATGAGTTTTTTTTTTGCTGTTGCTCAGCTGTTGACTGAGATGGGCAGGGCGCAAGCCGGAGTTCGTTCGTGTGATGTTCCATTTTTTTTCCCACCACCAACTTGGGTACTCGCACACACTTGTTGGACTACTGGAAGGTTGGACGCCCTATGGTCGTGTATCGCTAATTTAATTTCTTCCGATAACGATCTTTTGATGTGTTTGCTTTGAGGCAGGTGAGCTATACGAATGAAAAAAAAACATACAACAGATTTTCATGTTCTAGATAAACGATATGGCCAGATAGCTCGGTGGTGAGGTGAGCGCTTCGGAACAAGATGTAGCCACACTTGACTCGGTTCATTTAGGGGTGGGACCCACTTCTGGAAAGTACTTCATTTGCATGACCACTATCGGTTGGAAGAGGGTGAAGAGGGGGCGGGTCAGTACAAATTACTGTACTTTGTGGCACGAAAATTACTGTCTCGAGAGAGTGTGTGGCACCATCAGGCTAAACAAACAATCGGTTGGGACCATGTAAACTGGGATGTTCGGAGAGGAAGAGGGGTTCTGAACAGAGCTGCATGATGCCAACAGCTATCGATCATTTTCAAACGTGATTTTAATTTAAAAAATCTACAAGATCTATGCACTTTTGGAAACAATGCCTTCATTTCAAATAAGTTCGCTTTAATATATTTACTTCACTTTATTCCTAAAAAAAGACTTCGCAGGCAAAAGAGAATGTGTCCAAATCCAGGTAAACAAAAAATACAATGGATTTCGTTTATGTAATTAGATTCTCAAAAATAAAAAACAATTCAAAAAACTTCTATTATAAAATCATGAATATCAATGAGAATGAATTTTCAATTTATTTTTGAGCAATAAGAAAAGATGTGCAATTTTCTGAGATTTTAGCCATCATTTTTTTGCATTTTTCTGAATTTTTTTGGGTGCCTTCCGTAAGTCCAAAGAAGTCATTTGGCACCATCAGTTTGTCCATATAGGGGAAATATACCCATTTTAATCACTCTAAGCCGTTCGACCAATTCTCATCACTTTTGTCGTTTTCTGCTATTAAATCAACATTTTCAGATGTATCAACAATGGAGAGTTGCTTGTTCACTTTTATTTGTGCTATTTTGTTACTTTGGAACAGTCAAAAACACTTTATGAAAGCTGTAATTCATTATCAAAGTGCTGATAGGCCGAAAATAGAAAAAGGCTGAAAAAGGGCATAGTTTCCCTAATTTTTTATTAAATTTGGCAGCTGTCCTTATAAAACCTGTTTGTAAAAAATTAAAAATGAGTATTTTTCTAAGGAATTTTTCGATCAATTTGGTGCCATTGACTATGGATGAGGACAAACCAAAAAAATGCACGGAAAATAATTTGCTATTTTTAAATCAATTTGTCACAAAAAAAAATCTAAAATATGGCCCAACATTAATCACAAATAAGTTATTTCACTGTTTCAAAATGTTAATCTTAAAAATGAAATTTTGAGTTAATTTTTATTGAAAAGTAAGTAGAATCAACCAACAAAGGCCTTATCAACAAAATTCAGAAAAGCTAAATGTAGATTTTTCCCAGCCACTTTAAAATATTTTTTATCAAATAAGCAAACATGGCCATTATTTTTCAAAATTAAAACAAATGCGACTTTACTTTTTTATTACAATTTCAATACAACACCTAAAATATCATCTACCTTAACATAGAAAACCCATTAAAAATATTTTATTTTACCCTTTACAACCCGGAGCTTCGATCTAAAAATTTACCAAAAATCCATTTTTAAACCAATTTTTGATCTTTGAAAAGCATTGAAAAGAAAAACTTTTGAAATTTTATAAAATTTTAGGGTTGGAAGTTTAACTTGTTTTATGTGACTTTGCAAATGTTTTTAAAAACGGTTTTTTAGGGGTCATCTTTGGTTGTGATTTTATTAACACTTCCTATATTTTCAGTAGAAAGAAGTATGCATTTTTTGTAGTGTTCTAGACTATATGAAAAAAATGAAAAAATAAGATCTGCAAAATGTAATGATAGGATGTGGAGGTGGTAGAATAAGCCAAAAACTACCAAAAACAAACATAAACTAAACAAGATAAAGACAAATCAAAAAACTTAAAATAAAACAAGAAAAACATAAAACAAGAGAAGTAAAAATTATCGTAGAACAAAAGTAGCTCAAAATGATCTCCTGAACAACAACAATTTTAAACTTAAAAACAAAATATTAAAAATCAGCAAAACAGAATTGATCAAAAAATTACCTTTAAGAGATACTTTAAAAAATTTCAACAAAAGGCTTCTTTCGTAGAGAATAGCTCCAGTTAGACAATTTTAACTATTTTTTTTTAAATTATGTAATTCTAAGTTGTTTGCATTTTTGCAAAATGACTTCTTTTCTGATTTTTCAAAGATGCTTGCATTTAAAGCATACATTTTTCATATGAACTATTTGAATATTTTTAGACAAATAAGTTTGTGGCTACTGCTGAAGATTTGAGTTCAGACCTTTGATTTTCAAATGATGTTTCTTTAACTATCAAATAATTATAGTTCCACCAAAGTTTTAAGCATGAAAAAAGTTTTCAAAAAAACTCTGTGAATGCATTTAAAAACAAGCAGTTTGTAGAAACGTTTAAAATTTTTCACTTCTGGTATATTTTTTTTGCTTTTGGATTAATACAATTTATCAATGATGTTTTGTCTCTCCCCCTTCAAAATATTTCCAAAATACATATAAAGAGAGCAGCAATTTGTTTTGCTGATAATAGGATTCTCTTTTAAAACTAACAAAACAATTGATTGTAAAATAATTTATTATTATGTTTTTTCTATTTATTAAATTTTTGTTCAATGTTTAAAAAAATGCGTAAATTTTGAGCTTTTAACAAGTTTTGAATTTTTGAACCTAGATTGAAAATAGACGAAAACAGAAGAAAATATTATCACGATTTCATAAATTAAAAGCAATATTTTAAAGCTACATAACTGTAACAGTTTATAGAAGGTCGTGAAAACTCCAGGATTTCAAAAAATTAGCTTGAATAGAGTTTCATTTTGTATTTTTTTTAATTTCAACAAAACTTTTAAATTTTTTGAGTGAATTTTTTAAGTTTGTATTTCATGTAAAATTTAAAAACACGTGGGGATATTTTTTTTAAGAAACATACAAAAAGCAATAATAGATTTCCATATAACAATTATTCAGTAAGCTTATTTTTTTTCATTAATCCAAAAAAATAAGATAAAAAGAAAGCATATTAATATTTATTCTAAGATAATGCGTTTCTATTGATAACAAAAAAGAATAAATAAATCACAAAACTGAACAATTAGACCAATTAAAATCCTTCAAAAACATTGAATGAAAAATCGTATTGAAATCTTAATAAA
Organism: Culex quinquefasciatus; assembly: GCF_015732765.1. Classification (NCBI taxonomy): domain Eukaryota; kingdom Metazoa; phylum Arthropoda; class Insecta; order Diptera; family Culicidae; genus Culex; species Culex quinquefasciatus. The sequence goes on along the minus strand of NC_051862.1, from coordinate 213,639,604 downwards.
CAGTTCCATTTAGTTTTGACAACATGATTTTTACGAACTCTACTTCTGCTTGCTAAAAATCAATATCTTTAAATTGTTCGTTATGTGAGATTGGTTTTCTATCATCTATTTACAATTTAGAAAAATGAAGTTAGTCTCCTTCATCAGTCGTTTTTGACGCAAGGAAATGTGTTGAAAAGTTTAGTTGCCAAAACAGGGTCATCGTGCTTAAAATTTAAAGTGCAATCGCTTTTGATTAATTTTCGCATATTGAATTTCGAATCACGTTAATTCGAAAAAAAAATCTAATGAAAAAAAAATATAATTTTTCCTTTGATTTTTCGGGCCGATTTTTGAAGAGTGACATAAATTCTGAAATTTATTTGCAACGGCCTTATATAAAACACAACATTTAAATAAAAAAAAAATTCAAGCGTCTGTCAAAAATTTTGATCTCTTAGATCAGAGATCGAGATGAAGGCTGAAGATTGAATTTTATAAGCATACTACAGCCAATACTTCATCTTTTAAATATTTTTTCCAAAATAAGATTGGTGTGCTGGAAGTGGGGACGTGAAGTCGTGATTATTCAGGATATTTTTTTTGTGTGTCATAGCACCGTTGCTCGGAAGGCTCGCTGACGGGTCTGTTATGAAAGTCCTCCCCATAGCGCCGTAGCTCGGGAGGCATCGAAAAGCCAATACCTTATCCTACTAACCCAAAAAACATTAATCACGTGATGCTTGAAGGAGATGCTGTGGATTCAACGGTCTCAAGCGGTATCAACAAGTATATAGTGAAAAACTGTGTGCTTGATGAGTCTGCAACTTCAACTATCGGACTAACATTCCTCCCTTTCGTTGAACTGCAGGCTTCTTGGGAGGGCGCCGGTATTGACTAATAAAGTCGGGGTCTTCAGGGGTTAAACAGTGAACGGATGGTTGGCTCCCACTGATCATTTTTGATTCATTGTTTAACTTCAGCTGATCTGTCATTAACGGAGTAGCAGCTCATTGGCAGTCAACCATGCTCATGGTCATGCTTATGCTCAAATATTTTTTCCAAAATAATGGTTAAATTTCATAAAATTCCCTAACGTCACTTTATATTTCAACAATTCTTTAGCTCAAAAGATTATCCCTATGCCCTCGAATCCGCTGTCCCATGTACTCAAACTTGTTCGTTACTAATTCCCATCGATATCGTCAATTTACTCGTTTAAAACCTATCAACATCATAAACTCATCCCACTAGAGAATGGGGGCCGAAAATTCTCTCTTATTTTTCTCTGCTTCCTAGGAAGTCTCGTCCCCCCATCAGCAATCGCATTACGAAGCAAAAGTTTCATTTTACCTTAAACTTTTCTCATTAACTCGTGCAGTTTGATATGGCTAGGGGAGCACTTCTAGGCCTCTTTGGTACTTAAACTTGAAATGCATTTTTCTTTGCAGCAATTCGAGATATCTTCTTTTCAATTTTATGTAATTTTTTAATTTGTTATTTAGAACTGTTTCAAAACAAGCTCCCTAAATACCTCCCAAGCAAAGATACCATCAGGACCTGGTACCAGGATTTTTTTGCCTCCATTTTCTCAGGATACACACAAGTGAAACAAAAAAAAAGACCAAAAGCAATTACTATGTTACACATTGCTTTTCCCATCTTGCTCGCGCTCCACCTATTGCCACTGCACAAAAATGGCAACCAAAGGGCCCCCCTCTCTGTCGGAATGGCAAGGAAAACTTATCCATTTATTCACTTTTGTGCTGCTGGCGGCGAGCTTTTCCAGGGAAGTTTTCAACTTTTTTTTTTTTGCTGCTCCACAAATTTGTTTGCCTCTTTACGCGGTTCACACTCTTCAACTAATTGCATTTTCTCATTCTGGCGATTAAATCTGGCATTTTTTGGGGAAAAGGAAAAGGGGGGGGGGGGGAAACTTGCAACTTTAACGGAGAGATGATCTTTAAGCTGTGCGGTTTAAATTTTGATTTGCATTGCGATTTTTTCGAGGGTAAAATTGTGCATCCTTGATTTTCTAAGGACTTGAACGAGACTTGCTGTGCGATTCTTGTCGGGCGGAAAATTTTATACAATTTCGAGAGGTATCTGTAGCCATGGAAACGAGATCCTTTCTTGGTGAGCTCAATTCAGTCAGTGATGTGAAACTAGTTTTTTTTTTTCAATTTTCAATTTTAATTGCTGAACCTTCAATTGTATAACTGATTTTTGGGAGATTTGCTTTCGTGCAAACTTCAAGATTTCAAAATCTATGATTTTTCAACCCTGTTTGCAAGCTCTCAAAGAATCTCCAACCATCTTCAGCTCGAACCAACTCTGTTGATCCTGCAGTCACACTCTTGAAAAGAATCAGAGAGATACTCTGCAAAGCACTTCAAGGGCCAAAGGCAAACACAAAGTCCACCCCAGAACGCCAGAGGAGCTAAGAATAGAGTCACTACATCTTGTCTGGTTTTCACAGTAAGAAGAGCTCCGCTGAAGTGGGCTCGCTCAAAGACGAAATTTTCCTACCACGTCAGGTCGTCAGGTGCACTTTGAAAGTCTTCGAGGGCTTGCAGAAATAGTTGGGACGAGTTTGCTGCCAAAGTTCCTAGGAAAAAAATCAAGCCCAACGATGATGATCCTCGAGAAATGTTTTGCTCGGGGGAAAACTTCAGAAATTAACAACAAAAACTAGTCACTAGAGACACTTGAATGTCCCCATCGAAGAGGCCGTTATTACTCCGGGGCCACTTTCCCCTCATGAGCAACTCATGAGCAACTCTCTACGAAATCGGCCGATTTCGACCATTTTTATTTTTTGTATTTTTTTATTTGACTTAAACTTTGTGGGGGCCTTCTCTATACCAAATAAGCTATTTTGCGTCATTGGTTCACCCATACAAGTCTCCATACAATAGGTACACGGAAAAAAAATTGCAGATTTTTTAATCAACTTTTTTTTTACTAAAACTCAATTTCCCAAAATACATATTTTTTGATTTTAGAGATTTTTTGATATGTTTTAGGGGACAAAAGTCCACAACCTTTGAGCCATAGAGAAACATGGTCAAAAAAACTGCCGCATAGTTATGAATTTTTGAAAAAATAGTGATTTTTGGAAAAAAATCGAAGTTTCATGACAAAACAAGTTTGACATTATTTTCTAATGCAAAATTGAATTTGCAATCGAAAAGTACTTAACAGATTTTTTGATAAAGGGCTCCGTTTTCAAGATATAGCCACCGAATGTTTGATTTTCGCGTAATATTTGCAGTTTTTCAATTTTTAAAAATAGTGACCATGAGTGACCATTTCTAAAAATATTTTCCGATTTTTTCGAAAAAAATACTTTGAAAATTTTTAAATCGAGACTAACATTTTAAAAGGGCCAAACATTGAATATTACGCCCATTTAAAATGCTACTCTTGATTTAAAAATTTTCAAAATATTTTTTTCGCAAAGATCGGAAAATTTCACGAATTTTTCATGTATTAACATTGAAAATCGGACCATAAGCTGCTGAGATATGGTCATTAGAAAATGGTGGGTTATTTTGGTGAGATTAAGAAAACTTCAATTTTCGTGTTTCTTTTTCTTAAAGCGGCTCTATCTCAGCAACCCGAGGTCCAATCTTCAATGTCTATTAGACAATTTTATAGCAAATTTTCTGAACTTTTCAAAGAAATTTTTTTTAGAAATGGTCACTCATGGTCACTATTTTTAAAAATTGAAAAACTGCAAATATTTCGCAAAAATCAAACTTTCGGTGGCTATATCTTTAAAACGGAGACCTTTATCAAAAAATCTGTAAAGTACTTTTCGATTGAAAATTCAATTTTGCATTAAAAAATAATGTCAAACTTGTTTTTGCATGAAACTTCGATTTTTTCCAAAAATCACTATTTTTTCAAAAATTCATAACTCGGCGGCAGATTTTTGACCATGTTTCTCTATGGCTCAAAAGTTGCGGATTTTTGTCCCCTAAAACATATCAAAAAATCTCGAAAATCAAAAAATACGTATTTTGGGAATTTGAGTTTTAGTGAAAAAAAAGTTGATAAAATAATCTGCAAATTTTTTTTCCGTGTACCTATTTTTTTCTCAAAAGTCCTCAGTAATACCTACAACTTTGCCGAAGACACCAAATTGATCAGAAAATTCACTCAAAAGTTACAGATTTTTGAATATTAACATACCATTTTTGTATGGACAGCAGCCAAAATTGTATGGAAACCTGTATGGATGAACCAATCACACAAAATAGTTTATTTGGTCATAGGGAAGGCCCCCACAAAGTTTAAGCCAAATCAAAAAATACAAATAAAATCCATTTCCGGTTTTGGTAGAGAATTGCTCTCATATGTTTTTTGGAGGGTGACACGATTATGACCATCGCGTTGACGTTCGGTTAAAGTTTAGGCCCCAGACGATTAGCATTTAATTGCTTGCGTGTTATCCGAAGCTTAATTTACCTCCCCTCACTCTTATGTCTGGTCCTCCACCATTGGAGCTGGTAGAACTGGAAAAGTGCCAAAAAAGTGATGGCTTTTGGCTTTATGACATAAAAGTGTAATTCGTTGAACTTTATTTTGGTGGATTCCTTTTAAAATATTGGGAGAGTTTGACTTTGAATGGGTGTTTTTAAAATTAAATCAAAACTTGGTCAACAAAATCATTTGACAATTTGTAAGAAGACTTTCAACTTGTTTCATACATTATTCATGACCTTCATATACTTAAAATTAGGTTTTAAAATTGGATAACAGAAATGATTACCCAGAATTTTTTCCAACGTCGCATTTGAAATAGAAGTTCCACAACTAAACGACCACCAGAAACAAAATTTCATTACCAATTCAGCTCAAATTTCCTCAATTAATCCTTCGACCCCAGACCTCCCCCGACGGAAGAAAAACCTTTTCCTCCCACCTCACACACACACACACACACACACCCAGTCTGGGTTAACGCAAAGGCCAAAATTAATTATCTTCCCGTTGTTTGCCTTCCTTCCTCCCTTCTCTCAACGTTCCACCCCAAGGAAAAGCCCGTCTACCCATTTGGAAAATTGCTATTATTCCTGCTGTGCGAAAAATCGCAACACACACCCGACACTTTCTCCCGGTGAGCCAACTCACTCACACAAATAAACACACACACACAAAGACCGTCCGACCAGGAGGGATAATCTTTCAAGTGCAGTCCACCGCCTATTTGGAGCCGACCTCATCCCAGCAGCTCGTAATTTTCCTCCCCCTTCACAGGCTTTCCTTCCTGATTCCGAAAAAAGAAAGAAAAAAAAATGAATAAATCGGGAAAGGCCTGTTAAGCTCACAAGTGAAACGGCGAGCGAGGAGGGAAAATCGATTCCAGACACTTTTCATTCCGGGAAAGTTCACCGGAGGAAGCGTCATCGTCGTCGTCGTCGGTGAAGGATTACCCGCCACTTCTTGAGTCACCTTCTTTATTGGACTAGGCTGGAGATTTGCTGTCTGGAATATTTTTTTTTTGCAAGAAATTTTGTCAGCCATACTTTTATGAGGGTGGAACGAAGGGGGGAAAACTTGGTGACTTCAAAAAGTTTTGTGCGAGACATTTTATAAAGTGGCGGTTTTTTACAAAGGAATTGTTCAAGTTGCAAGAAACTCCGCACTTTTTTAAAACTTCAGTTTTCCTACAACAAAAAATGATGAATCTCGTTAAAAAGTTTCACAAAGATAAATTTAAACCGATATTTTTCTTTGTGATACTTTTTAAAGAGAATTATCATTGTTTGTTGTAGGAAAACTGTTAACCAATCATGAACAGAAAATTATTATCTCTGAGTTCGATATAAAAGTTAGTTAAAAATTAAATAAATTGAAGAACATTTTCAAAACTCACAAAATAAAAAAAAATTGCTGAAAAGTCTTTACATGGGAATTATTTCTGAATTCCTCTTAGTTTTTTTTTCGTAGTTTATTATTAAAGACATAAGCCTATAGTTTTCGATATTTTGTAGATGACAAAAAATATTTGACACAGGTTGATCAAATTAAACTAATTATCGAAAAAAATCATGATTTTTGGAAAATGTATAGCGATTTTAGATTTGAAATTTTATTCGCAATTAATTTTTTTTTTTTCAAATAAGTTGCGATATTGTTAACCGTTTTCAAATAACAGCCAACAATAGTAGATTTTTTCTAGTTACTTCACAATTGTACCTTTAGAGTCAAGACCAACGTTGATCATTTTTGAAAATATTTTTTTTTTCGATAATATCAGGAAACTTCTTATAATTATACATTTAAAACATTGAAAATTGGACCACTGTTTGTTGAGATGCAAACTGTAAAAAATAGGTTTTCTTTATATTTCCAAAATGTTCATACGTTCAGAAGGTTAAAAAACATAAGGTCGAATGGCAAAATGGTCGAAAATAAACAAAAGGTCAATTTTTTTAACATATTTTTTAACAGTTATTCCTTTGAATGAATTCTGAACTGAAAAATATTGAAAAACAGTTATGAAAAAAATTTCAGTTAATTTCACTTAAATTTTCATTGAAATTCAGATTTTCTTATATTCTTATGCATTATAGAAAAACTCACAAAAATATGTGACAGTCAATATTACGTTATTTAAAAAAAATGTAAACAATTTTTTTTTATTAAAAGAATTGCTATTGTACAAAAACACGATAAAATTATTGCAAACAAGCAACAGTAACAGTCAACATTATGTTGTTTGAAAAAATATAAAAAAAAACTTTTTTTTATTAAAACAACTGCTAATGTGCTAAACCACGACAAAACTATTACAAAAAGCAAGGAAAGTTTTTCAAAAGAAATGAAATATACCACAATTTATTAGGAATAACTACTTTTTTCCAATAAAAATAACTACACAGTAAAAAAACATGGTGATATTAAATCTGGGATGTGGTTCACCTTTTATGTCAGAAAAACTGAGAAATTTTACCTCTGAAAATGTGTAGTTTCATCACTTATAAATACAGCAATATCATTTGAAAAAAAGCCTAAACCGAAAAAAAGTTCTCTGATTCTCATGTTTTTGCGCGTGGTGCATCGAAAAACTCAGTTTTACGTTTCAATAAATCATATCTTGGAAACGCACGGTTCGATATCGCCAATTTTTAGATTTCAAATGTAAAATTTTCCGAGGAACCCGATAAAAATATTTTCAGTCACAATCTCTTTGGTCCAGACACGGTCAAGCGCCATTTTACGTTTTCATATAATTTTTCAAATATTAAGCTAGATTTTTGAAACTTCTTACTTTTTTTTCCCAAATAGCCAAACTAATAACCTTCATTTTGCGTCTGAGATAGCTAAAATCGGGTGAAATGGCTTGGAGATATGATTTTTTTTAAGTGGTTATGCTAAAAATGAAGAAAATTGTCATTTTTTGAACCACCCTAGCACGATGAAGGTCACCCTAATAGCCAAACAAAAAAAAATACGGGTCTAATTATTTTGGCCAAGGAACCCCAAAAAAAATTTTGAGCCCGATCGGAGAACTTTTTTCGGTTTGGCTCTTTTCAAATGGAATTGCTGAATATCGAAAGAACAAGCCATAGTTTCAGCATTTGCATGGAAAAAGTGATTTAAAATACATTTTACACTAGTTCAGTTGCTCTGCAATCATTAACTTTTCAAAAAATTAAAGATTTGACGAAAACAAAAATTTTAGCAAAACAAAAATTTAAACATCGGAAATTTTCAAAAACTCTAAAGAGTTTTTAACCAACGCAAACATGCTATAAGTGATTCTAAACGCAGGGAAACGCATTTTAAATCGATTCCAGTTGATTGTACTTAAATTTTCATTGGAATTTTGATTGTTTTTGAAAAAATATTTTGTGCCACCTGATTTTTCGGGAAGACAAATACTTAAAATAACATTTGTACCAGCCTTATCAATTAAAAAGAATTAAAAACGAAGTTGACTTTATAGCTGTCGGCCACCATTGCTAGTACCAACCACTAGTGTCTTCCTTTTATGTACAAGGACTTCGCCGCCCTGGGCTCCTAAGTGTATGAAAGTATGACACGGAACGACGGCGCCGAATACCCATATTTACACAAAGAAGTTTAGAGCGCCCGCCGCGGGACTCGAACCTGAGACCTCTGGATTGTGAGTCCAGTGCGCGGTCCGATTGATCCACACGGGCGGGACTAAAAAGAATTGCTCATGTTTAAAAGAGTGGAAGGAATGGAAAAATCATAAACAAAATAAAAGGTTATGCTTTTTTGAGGATCTTCATATAATTGAATGAATAGAAAAAAATATTAAAAAATAAAGGATTTGTTCGTAAGTAATTGAATTTATCAAACATATTTAAGAAGTCTGATTTTTTTGCACATGTTTCACAACAATGTTACAGATATTTTTTTCATTTTTTTCCACAATCGACCTTATCCCCTTTGTTCTTTTGTCGCAGATCCTTCACAGTAAAAAAAACATGGTTATATTCTGGGTAGGGGAACATCTTTTATGTAAAAAAAAATGTGTAAGTTTACCACTAAAAATGTTTAATTTTACCACTTTTCTTGCGTAATGTCACTGTTTCAGTTAAAATTCAGATAAATTTACATCATAATGGAGGTAATATTCAACCTTCTGAAATCAAAGCTACTAAATTTACCCATTTTTCGCCGTTCATAAAAAATATTTATTTTTTTTTCAGAGAATATAAGTCAAAGGATTTTTTCAAAACTGAATTTCAAGTTAAAAAAGTAAATTATGATGATAATAACCGATCATCCGAATGAAAATATTTCAAAACTATCAAATCAGCCCCAACATTCGAGATGGTCGAGCAGAAGTGTTTTTGGTCTGTGATATTATAAGTCGATTGTTTGACGATTCCATAAAAAAATATTGCAAAAAATAAAAACGTAAAATTTTCTTTATAAATCAGGGGATAAAATATTGCAAAACATATCCCATTCATTGTAAACTTTTTAGGATTAATTCAATCTCTTTTGTTTTTGATTTTGAAGACAATTGCAAATTAAGAGTTTTTGAACCATACTTCAAAAATATACGTAAAACTTTGCCAACAATGTTTTTTTTAATTGTCATTTTCTATTTTTTTTTCAACAGTATCATGACTATACAATGTATTCATAATTTTGTGATACTTGCTCGATTTTTTTTTTATGTTTTCCTTCAGTAATGAAATGTATTTTAATAAGGGTTAACATTTTGAAATTAGTTTATAAAAAAAAAAATACAATTTTGTCAATAAGTTGTTGAATGAAAGTAAACCAATTCAACTCCTTTCATCTCACTGTGCGTGATGTCTGAAGCACTCCATCTGGAGGGGGGGTGTTATTGCTAAAGCCGAAAAGTCCCTTTGATCGCCGGGCTAAACTCAGGCATGACAACGACCAGCAACAAAAAGAAAGAAAAGAAAAAAGTATAAAACTGTACACTGTCATACACCTTCACCGCACCCAAAGTCTGGATTTTTCCCTTCAATTTTCTCCCTCCGCAAAATTTCTGCAAAACTTGCTAAAAGTTGCACCCACTCTCCAAAGCCAAGACATGGTGGGAGTAGGGATTTTCCCTTCTTTTAAGTCTTTAAGCGAAAAACAACAGCTTGTTTGTTGCTTTTCGTACTTCAATCCTGTGGGAGGTTTGTAGAGGAAAAACTTCTCGACTTTCAGGTTTTCCCCCTTTTCTTTTTTTTTGCAAGAGACGATTCCGCCTGTGTGCGTGTTGCAAAATTCATTTTGCGCACATCGTTAAAATGGACCAACATCCCGGAAAATGTCTCGCAGGGCCAAAAAGGGTCGATTTATGGACCCGTCTGGGGCTGTTGTCTTCACTTGGATGGAGAGAGGTAGTCAATGAAATTGATATTGTTTGGGTGCGGAAAAGCGGAAATTTATTGCGTGCCAGCCAGATCAAACCTGGAGAGCGAGAGGGATTTCTAAAATAAAGGGGGGTGTACCAAAATAAAGGGGGGAAATGTACCAAAAATGATTGCGTTTTCATCGAGAAGCAATTTGAGGGAGGCGTTATTTTGATGGAACATAAATTACAATACGGTGCATGATTTGCTTTTGATTTAAATTTATGAAGGTTTGTAAAATGACAAATAATGGTTTTTCAAATGCAGAAATTGTTGTTATTTTCATTTCTAACGACAAACCCTCTGCGTTGGTGCATCATATTTTTGTAATTGGAGCTTTAGTTATTACCTGGAAATAGAACAGAAAAAGGTTTTGGTTAGAATAATATAAGTTTTTGTTAGCTGAAAAGTTAAAAACTAAGAAAATATCAAGCATCCTGGTTATCTTAAAGAAACTGAAAGGTAAACGACACAGCCATTCTTATGAAATTTCAAAAAACCTCCCTTTTTTCAAAAATAACAATTCCAAGCACGAGAAACCCCTTGGGCGTTGGAAAAATCTTCCGCAAATTCCCCCCTCATTTTCCAGAGCTCTTCAAAAGAAATCACGTCATAATCAAGCTTTTGCGCCCGATTCTTTTTCAAGGAAAACACTTCTTTTCTAGCAAGCGCGAAAACAGGAGAAGAAAAAAAAACTCACTTTTCCATCACATCAAAAGGCGGACTTTAGAGCAAACGCCCAACACGGAAAGTTACTTCAGCACAACAAAGTAGAAGAAAAAAAAATGAGGAAAAAAGTTGCACGTTAAATCCAGCATGAAATAAGCTGGCGGGGCTGCACGTGCAATCATCCAGTTCACTTGACTCTTTTGCAGCAACTTTACACAATGTTAGGGAGTGGAAAAAAGATTCTCGCAACAACTCGAGTACCTCGCCAGGGAACTTCCTAGGAAGCCACCCTGAATGAGTTGATGAACAAGATTTTTCTCGAAAGCTGTGAGTTTGCTTCATTTGTTGAGTTTTGGATTAAAAAGCCAAGATGTAGGCAACACGCAACGCAAACTGTAACGGCGAAACGCCTTTCAATCTGCAACCCGCACAACAGGTTTGTACGACTTCACCCAATTTTACGGTTCGCTCTCCCAACCAACGCTGCTTTATAACGTTGCATTTTCCGGGTTTTCCAGCCTGCGGGGTTGAACGAGCGTAATCATAAAATCCCCGAGATTCATTTCTGATGTTCTGTGCACTTGTGATCAGGCTTTTTCTATCCCCATTGCAGCACCTGTGTACATAGAGCGAACATGCACTCAACACACACACACGAAACACGGAAGTCGTAATTTGATCCCGACGTCCTGTGCCTTATCTCGCCGTGTGGCCGGAGGGACCAGACCGGGGAGAGAATCAGCAGGATGCTGCACCATTGCCACTTCTAGCAGGCTGTCGTTGCTGATGATGTTAGCCTCCAGACGTACACAAGGTTGTTGATGTTAGGCGGAACATGTCCTCTGGGACACGGGGACTGCAGGTTGGTTCTGATAAGTTGTTTTTGTTGATTTTTCAACTAAATTCAATTTTTCAAGTTGTATAAATAATAATAATAATCAACAAAGGCTTGATGTGTTAAACGCAGAACATTTCATGTCTCTCATGTCTCATGGATATGTCCTCATGTCTCTAATAACTCTCATGTCTTCCATTTCTCTAAATTCTCTCATGTCTCTGATGCCTCTCATGTTTGTCATGCCTGATGTGTCTCTCATGTCTCTAATGTCTCATATGTCACTCATGTCTCCATTTTCTAGCATGTCTCTAATTTATCTCATGCCTATCATTTCTCTAAAATCTCATTTCTCTAAAATCTGAAATTTCTCTAATGTCTTTCATGTTTCTCAAGTGAACTCAACTGAACTAGTGTCAAATGCATTTTAAAACACTTTTTGGATTCAAATGTTTAACATATGGCTTGTGATTTCAATTTACATGATTTATTTTTCTATTTTTTGCCGAGTGCCGAGGGACATAAAGTTTTAAAAATATTTGCAGCGGCCTAAAGTCTCAATTTTCTTTATTTTATCTCCATCTATAATTTCTCTTATTCACCAAAAGTTTCTTTGTTTTATGTTTTATGTTTTATGTTTCAGGGACCATCCACAAACCACGTGGACACTTTTTTGGAAATCCCAACCACCCCCCTCCCCCCTCGTGGACAATTGTACATACAAAAAAAACTTTTTTGTATGGAGCATGGACAATCGCCATACCCCACTCCCCCCCTAAAGTGTCCACGTGGTTTATGGATGGTCCCTTATGTTTTATGTTTTATGTTTTATGTTTTATGTTTTATGTTTTATGTTTTATGTTTTATGTTTTATGTTTTATGTTTTATGTTTTATGTTTTATGTTTTATGTTTTATGTTTTATGTTTTATGTTTTATGTTTTATGTTTTATGTTTTATGTTTTATGTTTTATGTTTTATGTTTTATGTTTATGTTTTATGTTTTATGTTTTATGTTTTATGTTTTATGTTTTATGTTTTATGTTTTATGTTTTATGTTTTATGTTTTATGTTTTATGTTTTATGTTTTATGTTTTATGTTTTATGTTTTATGTTTTATGTTTTATGTTTTATGTTTTATGTTTTATGTTTTATGTTTATGTTTTATGTTTTATGTTTTATGTTTTATGTTTTATGTTTTATGTTTTATGTTTTATGTTTTATGTTTTATGTTTATGTTTTATGTTTTATGTTTTATGTTTTATGTTTTATGTTTTATGTTTTATGTTTTATGTTTATGTTTTATGTTTTATGTTTATGTTTTATGTTTTATGTTTTATGTTTTATGTTTTATGTTTTATGTTTATGTTTTATGTTTTATGTTTTATGTTTTATGTTTTATGTTTTATGTTTTATGTTTTATGTTTATGTTTTATGTTTTATGTTTATGTTTTATGTTTTATGTTTTATGTTTTATGTTTTATGTTTTATGTTTTATGTTTATGTTTTATGTTTTATGTTTTATGTTTTATGTTTTATGTTTTATGTTTTATGTTTATGTTTTATGTTTTATGTTTTATGTTTTATGTTTTATGTTTTATGTTTTATGTTTATGTTTTATGTTTTATGTTTTATGTTTTATGTTTTATGTTTTATGTTTTATGTTTATGTTTATGTTTTATGTTTTATGTTTTATGTTTATGTTTTATGTTTATGTTTATGTTTTATGTTTTATGTTTATGTTTTATGTTTTATGTTTTATGTTTATGTTTTATGTTTTATGTTTTATGTTTTATGTTTTATGTTTTATGTTTTATGTTTTATGTTTTATGTTTTATGTTTTATGTTTTATGTTTTATGTTTTATGTTTTATGTTTTATGTTTTATGTTTATGTTTTATGTTTTATGTTTTATGTTTTATGTTTTATGTTTTATGTTTTATGTTTTATGTTTATGTTTTGTTTTATGTTTTATGTTTTATGTTTTATGTTTTATGTTTTATGTTTTATGTTTTATGTTTTATGTTTTATGTTTTATGTTTTATGTTTTATGTTTTATGTTTTATGTTTATGTTTTATGTTTATGTTTATGTTTTATGTTTTATGTTTATGTTTTATGTTTTATGTTTATGTTTTATGTTTATGTTTTATGTTTTATGTTTTATGTTTTATGTTTATGTTTTATGTTTTATGTTTTATGTTTTATGTTTATGTTTTATGTTTTATGTTTATGTTTATGTTTTATGTTTTATGTTTTATGTTTTATGTTTTATGTTTATGTTTTATGTTTTATGTTTTATGTTTTATGTTTTATGTTTTATGTTTTTTTTATGTTTTATGTTTTATGTTTATGTTTTATGTTTTATGTTTTATGTTTATGTTTTATGTTTTATGTTTTATGTTTATGTTTTATGTTTATGTTTTTATGTTTTATGTTTTATGTTTATGTTTTATGTTTTTATGTTTTGTTTTAGTTTTTAGTTTTATGTTTATGTTTTTGTTTTATGTTTTTAGTTTTATGTTTTATGTTTTATGTTTTATGTTTTATGTTTTAGTTTTTAGTTTTTAGTTTTTAGTTTTATGTTTTATGTTTTATGTTTTATGTTTTATGTTTTATGTTTTATGTTTTAGTTTTTAGTTTTTAGTTTTGTAGTTTTATGTTTTATGTTTTTAGTTTTATGTTTTGTTTTAGTTTTATGTTTAGTTTTAGTTTTGTTTTAGTTTTAGTTTTAGTTTTTAGTTTTTAGTTTTTAGTTTTTAGTTTTTAGTTTTTAGTTTTTAGTTTTAGTTTTTAGTTTTTAGTTTTTAGTTTTAGTTTTTAGTTTTTAGTTTTAGTTTTTAGTTTTTAGTTTTTAGTTTTAGTTTTTAGTTTTTAGTTTTTAGTTTTTAGTTTTAGTTTTTAGTTTTTAGTTTTAGTTTTTAGTTTTAGTTTTTAGTTTTTAGTTTTTAGTTTTTAGTTTTTAGTTTTTAGTTTTTAGTTTTTAGTTTTTAGTTTTTAGTTTTTAGTTTTTAGTTTTAGTTTTTAGTTTTTAGTTTTTAGTTTTTAGTTTTTAGTTTTAGTTTTTAGTTTTTAGTTTTTAGTTTTTAGTTTTAGTTTTAGTTTTTAGTTTTTAGTTTTAGTTTTTAGTTTTTAGTTTTTAGTTTTTAGTTTTTAGTTTTTAGTTTTAGTTTTTAGTTTTTAGTTTTTAGTTTTTAGTTTTTAGTTTTTAGTTTTTAGTTTTTAGTTTTTAGTTTTTAGTTTTAGTTTTTAGTTTTTAGTTTTTAGTTTTTAGTTTTTAGTTTTTAGTTTTTAGTTTTTAGTTTTTAGTTTTTAGTTTTTAGTTTTTAGTTTTTAGTTTTTAGTTTTTAGTTTTTAGTTTTTAGTTTTTAGTTTTTAGTTTTTAGTTTTTAGTTTTTAGTTTTTAGTTTTTAGTTTTTAGTTTTTAGTTTTTAGTTTTTAGTTTTTAGTTTTTAGTTTTTAGTTTTTAGTTTTTAGTTTTTAGTTTTTAGTTTTTAGTTTTTAGTTTTTAGTTTTTAGTTTTTAGTTTTTAGTTTTAGTTTTAGTTTTTAGTTTTTAGTTTTTAGTTTTTAGTTTTTAGTTTTTAGTTTTTAGTTTTTAGTTTTTAGTTTTTAGTTTTTAGTTTTTAGTTTTTAGTTTTTAGTTTTAGTTTTTAGTTTTTAGTTTTAGTTTTTAGTTTTTAGTTTTTAGTTTTTAGTTTTTAGTTTTTAGTTTTAGTTTTTAGTTTTTAGTTTTAGTTTTTAGTTTTTAGTTTTAGTTTTTAGTTTTTAGTTTTTAGTTTTTAGTTTTTAGTTTTTAGTTTTTAGTTTTTAGTTTTTAGTTTTTAGTTTTTAGTTTTTAGTTTTTAGTTTTTAGTTTTTAGTTTTTAGTTTTTAGTTTTTAGTTTTTAGTTTTTAGTTTTTAGTTTTTAGTTTTTAGTTTTTAGTTTTTAGTTTTTAGTTTTTAGTTTTTAGTTTTTAGTTTTTAGTTTTTAGTTTTAGTTTTTAGTTTTTAGTTTTTAGTTTTTAGTTTTAGTTTTTAGTTTTTAGTTTTAGTTTTAGTTTTTAGTTTTTAGTTTTTAGTTTTTAGTTTTTAGTTTTTAGTTTTTAGTTTTTAGTTTTTAGTTTTTAGTTTTTAGTTTTTAGTTTTTAGTTTTTAGTTTTTAGTTTTTAGTTTTTAGTTTTTAGTTTTTAGTTTTTAGTTTTTAGTTTTTAGTTTTTAGTTTTTAGTTTTTAGTTTTTAGTTTTTAGTTTTTAGTTTTTAGTTTTTAGTTTTAGTTTTTAGTTTTTAGTTTTTAGTTTTTAGTTTTTAGTTTTTAGTTTTTAGTTTTTAGTTTTTAGTTTTTAGTTTTTAGTTTTTAGTTTTTAGTTTTTAGTTTTTAGTTTTTAGTTTTTAGTTTTTAGTTTTTAGTTTTTAGTTTTTAGTTTTAGTTTTTAGTTTTTAGTTTTTAGTTTTTAGTTTTTAGTTTTTAGTTTTAGTTTTTAGTTTTTAGTTTTTAGTTTTTAGTTTTTAGTTTTTAGTTTTTAGTTTTTAGTTTTTAGTTTTTAGTTTTTAGTTTTTAGTTTTTAGTTTTTAGTTTTTAGTTTTTAGTTTTTAGTTTTTAGTTTTTAGTTTTTAGTTTTTAGTTTTTAGTTTTAGTTTTTAGTTTTTAGTTTTTAGTTTTAGTTTTTAGTTTTTAGTTTTTAGTTTTTAGTTTTTAGTTTTTAGTTTTTAGTTTTTAGTTTTTAGTTTTTAGTTTTTAGTTTTTAGTTTTTAGTTTTTAGTTTTTAGTTTTTAGTTTTTAGTTTTTAGTTTTTAGTTTTTAGTTTTTAGTTTTTAGTTTTTAGTTTTTAGTTTTTAGTTTTTAGTTTTTAGTTTTTAGTTTTTAGTTTTTAGTTTTTAGTTTTTAGTTTTTAGTTTTTAGTTTTTAGTTTTTAGTTTTTAGTTTTTAGTTTTTAGTTTTTAGTTTTTAGTTTTTAGTTTTTAGTTTTTAGTTTTTAGTTTTTAGTTTTTAGTTTTTAGTTTTTAGTTTTTAGTTTTTAGTTTTTAGTTTTTAGTTTTTAGTTTTTAGTTTTTAGTTTTTAGTTTTTAGTTTTTAGTTTTTAGTTTTTAGTTTTTAGTTTTTAGTTTTTAGTTTTTAGTTTTTAGTTTTTAGTTTTTAGTTTTTAGTTTTTAGTTTTTAGTTTTTAGTTTTTAGTTTTTAGTTTTTAGTTTTTAGTTTTTAGTTTTTAGTTTTTAGTTTTTAGTTTTTAGTTTTTAGTTTTTAGTTTTTAGTTTTTAGTTTTTAGTTTTTAGTTTTTAGTTTTTAGTTTCTAGTTTTTAGTTTTTAGTTTTTAGTTTTTAGTTTTTAGTTTTTAGTTTTTAGTTTTTAGTTTTTAGTTTTTAGTTTTTAGTTTTTAGTTTTTAGTTTCTTTTTTTGCCAAAGACGGGAATGTATTCTCGAAAAAAATCTAGAAAATCAATTCCAAACAGCATCTTTAACTCAATATACTTCAACAAATCGTATGATGGACGACTCTTTCTCTATCTCTATCTACATGAAATTGATCATCCAAGTGCAAACACATTCATTTCCCCTTCGCTCTGTGTGATGCAACTGCAAGTGTTGCAATAATTTCTATCAATATTGCCACAACCGGTTCGTTTGTATGAAATCAATATCGACGCCCCCTCTCCCCTTGGGACTACACAACACAACCCAAACTAATCCTCCCAGTCGTCTGCACAATTAATTTCCCTCTGCGGTTATATTTAATCAACTTCCTCGTTTGTTTCCGACACCGAATCCCACATAATTCCTGGGGTTACCATTGCTACTAGCATACCAGCTCGAATGCACTTTTGCACTCTTTGCAAGTCCAACTGCAGGCGTTTAGTCTCACCTTACCCAACTTCTCTCCAAGTTACGCTGATTCATCGATTTATTTGCTATTGCAGACCACATACTGGAAGCTTCCCAGGAAAAGTTTGTGGTTTTCCGAAAGGAAGCTCAAAAGGCAACCTTCCCCGTCCCAAGCTGGTTTATGTGGGACTTGGACGATGGTTTGGTCTTGTTTATGTTGCAAATTTACATGCAATTTCATGCAAAATTTATTCCTGTGTGAACGAGACTTGGTAGCAGCGTTGAGTTGAAGTGAGTTTTTCGTCTAATTTAAGGCTAGATAAAGTTTGCTTGGCTTTTCAGAATTGGCCATCCAAGAGGGTGGTCAATTTATGTTGACGAGCTCGTAATAGCTTAATAGATGGGCTTCTTGCTTAATACTTTTCTATTCCAGCAAAAAAAAGCTTTCCCATTCCACATAAAATAAATAGTTTTCCTGAGAAAAATGACCAACTTTATGTGTGTTTGTGCATGTGTGGGATTTCATTAGCAATCAACGTCGGCTTCTTTCACAGAGAGAGAGAGAGAGGACGCAATCCTCATCTGTCTTGATTTCTTTCCAATCCAATTATGTCGGCTATATCGATTGATATGACCCCGGGGGGCTTGCCAGCCGGCCACGTTCAGTCATTTGCGGGGGTGAAGGTAATTAATGTTGACCGGTTTGTTCTGGCTAATTTTTGTAGATCGATGATTCACTCAATTAGTAATCCGTGGCTCTATCAATCCGTTCATGAAATAAAAACCAAAAAGAGGCAGTGTTCCCAGTTTTTTAAACCATTTTTCGGAAAATCATCTTCATCAAAGTATGATATTTTTCTTAACTTTTTAACTTTTCAACTTTTCAATTTTTAAACTTTCATCGTTTCAACTTTTCAACTTTTCAACTTTTCAACTTTTCAACTTTTCAACTTTTCAACTATTCAACTTTTCAACTTTTCAACTTTTGAACTTTTCAATTTTTCAACTTTTCATTTTTTCAACTTTTGAACTTTTCAACTTTTCAGATTTTCAAATTTTCAAATTTTCAACTTTTTAACTTTTTAAGTTTTAAAATTATCAACTTTTTAACTTTTCAATTTTTCAACTTTTCAACTTTTCAACTTTTCAACTTTTCAACTTTTCAACTTTTCAACTTTTCAACTTTTCAACTTTTCAACTTTTCAACTTTTCAACTTTTCAACTTTTCAACTTTTCAACTTTTCAACTTTTCAACTTTTCAACTTTTCAACTTTTCACTTTTCAACTTTTTTACATTTCAACTTTTCAACTTTTCAACTTTTCAACTTTTCAACTTTTTAACTTTTCAACTTTTCAACTTTTCAACTTTTCAACTTTTCAACTTTTCAACTTTTCAACTTTTCAACTTTTCAACTTTTCAACTTTTCAACTTTTCAACTTTTCAACTTTTCAACTTTTCAACTTTTCAACTTTTCAACTTTTCAACTTTTCAACTTTTCAACTTTTCAACTTTTCAACCTTTAAACTTTTCAACTTTTCAACTTTTCAACTTTTCAACTTTTCAACTTTTCAAATTTTCTGATTTTCAAATTTTAAAATTTTTAACTTTTTAACTTTTCAAATTTTAAAATTATCAACTTTTTAACTGTTAAATTTTTCAACATTTCAGCTTTTCAATTTTTCAACTTTTTAGCTTTTTACATTTCCAACTTTCATTTTTTTTAACTTATCAACTTTTTACATTTTCAGCTTTTAAATTTTCAGCTTTTTAACTTTTTTACTTTTCCTTTTTTTAAATTCTATAACTATAATCAATAATTCAAAACCCGTCCAATAAACATAATAATCACCTTCCAGATATTGCACATTCTCCATAAAAGCTAGTGCATTACCCGCATCCGACTGTAATCTGTTACGCGGCGTGTGCGCACTATATTAGACTAGTACTCAACCTCCCTGTCCCATTTCAACCAGATCCAGCATACTGCACCAGCGCAGCGCCATCTGCCGTGAGTATCAGCTACCTGCACACGTCCAGGAAATAAATCATGAAATCTAATAAAATAAGTTTTTGTCATAATTTGAATAATAGATTTGCCGTACGCAGACCATTTTTCTGACGGTGATCGCAAAAGTGGCTAATTTGTAATATTGTTCAATTTTGCTTTTAAAATTTATATCCCAGTTTGAAAAAAACTTTTACGAAATTAAATATTTAAAAACAATCTAAACTTTTTATTCCACTACTCTGGAAAACATGGCCTAGCCACCATATTCAGTCTGAGACCAATAACAGTGAGAATGAGTTATTTATGGACACGGGTGCAATATTATGCTGCCGTTGCCGCTGTGTGTGTGCACCGCCGGGCGCCATTTATTGCATTTTATGAAAAAGACTCCCCTCCAAGAGGGGGAAAGGGAAGTCTGGTGGGTTATCCGTTTTTAAACCGGGAGCCAGAGACTAGGAAGCTCGAAAGGGTGATTGCACCGAGCTGCATTTATTATGAAAAACAGCAGGTCAAAATAATCTATTGCAATTGGATTATTTATGCCGTGAACTGCTTCTGTTTTATGAGTTGGTGAGCAGACATTTTAGAAAATTGAAGCTAAATTTGAAATGGCAGTCGGTTGTAAAGAAATATTAGTGAGAAAAGAGAAATTTTTAAAAGTAAATTAAAGTAATGAAAAAAAAGTAGAAAAAATTTAAAGTTGAAAAGTTGAAAAGTTGAAAAGCTGAAAAGTTGAAAAGTTGAAAAGTTGAAAATTTGAAAAGTTGAAAATTTGAAAAGTTGAAAAGTTGAAAAGTTGAAAAGTTGAAAAGTTGAAAAGTTGAAAAGTTGAAAAGTTGAAAAGTTGAAAAGTTGAAAAGTTGAAAAGTTGAAAAGTTAAAAAGTTGAAAAGTTGAAAAGTTGAAAAGTTGAATAGTTGAATAGTTGAAATGTTGTAAATTGAAAGTAGAGAATTGAAATGGGGAATTGGGCATTGAGAATTGAGCATTGAGAATTGAGAATTGAGAATTGAGAATTGAGAATTGAGAATTGAGAATTGAGAATTGAGAATTGAGAATTGAGAATTGAGAATTGAGAATTGAGAATTGAGAATTGAGAATTGAGCATTGAGAATTGAGAATTGAGAATTGAGAATTGAGAATTGAGAATTGAGAATTGAGAATTGAGACTTGAGAATTGAGAATTGAGAATTGAGCATTGGGAATTAAGGATTGAGAATTGAGAATTGAGAATTGAGAATTGAGAATTGAGAATTGAGAATTGAGAATTGAGAATTGAAAATTGAGAATTGAGAATTGAGAATTGAGAATTGAGAATTGAGAATTGAGAATTGAGAATTGAGAATTGAGGCTTGAGAATTGAGAATTGAGAATTGATAATTGAGAATTGAGAATTGAGAATTGAGAATTGAGAATTGAGAATTGAGAATTAGAATTGAGAATTGAGAATTGAGAATTGAGAATTGAGAATTGAGAATTGAGAATTGAGAATTGAGAATTGAGTATTGTGAATTGAGAATAGAGAATTTTAAATTCGAAAATGATAATTGAAAATTCAGAAATTAAAAACCGAGTGAGAATGATTAAGAATCAAAAATTGAGAGTTGGAACAGAGAATTGAGAATACCCATAAGAAAATTGGAAATAAACAAATTTAAAACCAAATGTTGCCAAAACCAAACTCCAAACATTTCCCACCATTCATTCCGATTTATTAATTCGCGGGTCGATTTCCTGCCTCAATTAATTACGACGTTGCAGACTTTTGACAATGCAACCGGGCCCTTTTGCATTCCCCCCTTGCGATAATTTCTGGCTTTTTTGGCTGTCAATGCTAAAACAAACAAACCCGTTCCAGTTTGTGTACATATCTGCTGGCCTCGCGAGTATGTTTTATGTTAAGGGGCGCGCCTTTTTGGGTGTCGGAATTCCGTTTCATTTCGTGGAAGGGGGCAATTTTGGCTTTCGAACGTTTAATTTATAAATCATGCCGTTACGGGCGCCAATTGAGCGTGTCCAACGGTTTGATTAATATGCATGGGAATTAGTTTGGGTTTGTTTGTATGGTTTATTTGCTCAGCGGAATAAAGTTGTTGAAGAACTCTTCTTACTGAATCTAAGACATAACTTCTCAACAAGACTAATTCGTATATGAGACTAAATCGAATTTCGACGTCCCAAGTCCCAGACAAATTCAATTTGCCAAAATCAACTCCAAGTTTGCGTTTGCTCTGCTGAGAAATCCAACGCCGGAAGCGGAACGAGAGCGATTTCCGCCGAAACTTTGCGACAAATTCAATTTCTTCTCCCGGAATCAAAATCGATATTTTCATTCATCCTTGGCAAAATATTTTTTTGCGCGCGTGACTATAACTTTTTCGAACCCTTAAAAAGAACTGCGCAAAATAAAAACTGATAGAAATTAGTGATATTTTTTTTGCTGATGCATTGTTTGGCTCCAGAGAAAATCCAGGACAATCGAATCGAAACGAGTTTGGGCCTCAACCGTAACGGAAAGAAGCCGGCAACTTTTATTTAGTTTCGCTTCAAAGTTCTAATAAAAGAGGAAGTTTTTGGGGTTTCTTTGTCCCCCTCTCGTTTTTTGATGACAATCAGCGTTGCGATAAGGTTTTCCCCTGGGGGGGACAGAGTTGTCTTCCGATTTCATTCAGTTTCTTTTTTATTCAATTGCCAAGTTAGGTTTTTTTTCGTTTTCTTTTCTTTTGTGATTTTTTGGGTTAGTGCTTTGTGGAAATGTTGAGATTCTTTTTATATTTGAAGCAGGAACTTTGAACTAACCAATACTATGAACCCTTTTGTCTGTGCAACCCAATATATCTAATTTATCCACTTGACTAAATACCATAAATGATTCCGCTACTCCAAATTGATAATGAACGTTCTCGAGAGCAAAGTGAAGCTGAAATAATCCTCGATAAATCGTTCGTTTTCCCTGCGCAACCTCAACTCTTAAAAACTTTGTGAAACCAATAGCACTAAAGTGGAAAAACTTTCGTCCTGCATCGATGCAACCATTTTCATCCCCCCCTTCGGGAAATCCCAACTGGCAAAAGAAGCTGCAAAATGTTCCCCTCCTTAGCCACCTTTCTATATAGGGCCTGCATTCATCTTACTTAGCCCGACCAAGTTTAATTGAATTTATTTTCATTTGCCAAAGTTGTTCCGCATCCGCTTGAATGTTTGCGGTATCTTCTTTCCTGTTTTATATATTTTAGTGTGTGTGAGTGTGTTGTGGCTGACTGTGGTGCACAAATTTCCCCCAGAAGAAGCACATGCTCGCAAATGTTGCTAAGGTGCTAAAAGGTCCTACAGGAAGCTGGAAAATGGCAATCGTGTGAGGAGGGAAAAGTTTTTGTTTTTTTTTCTTTTTCTACTTTGTTCCGAAGTGAACCCGGCTGGCAAGTTTTCCACCATAATTTAAGTGGATTTTGTTACTAGCCAATAATGGCGAAAGTCTTGCTGTATCTGGTGGTGGCAAAAGTGGAAAGTTCCTTAATGGGAAATGTTTATAACTGTTTTTGGTTAGGATTAGATTTAATGGCTCTCAACTCTCAACTCTAATCTCTCATCTCTCATCACTCATCTCTCATCTCTCATCTCTCATATCTCATCTCTCATCTCTCATCTCTCATCTCTCATCTCTCATCTCTCATCTCTCATCTCTCATCTCTCATCTCTCATCTCTCATCTCTCATCTCTCATCTCTCATCTCTCATCTCTCATCTCTCATCTCTCATCTCTCATCTCTCATCTCTCATCTCTCATCTCTCATCTCTCATCTCTCATCTCTCATCTCTCATCTCTCATCTCTCATCTCTCATCTCTCATCTCTCATCTCTCATCTCTCATCTCTCATCTCTCATCTCTCATCTCTCATCTCTCATCTCTCATCTCTCATCTCTCATCTCTCATCTCTCATCACTCATCTTACAAAAATGACAAAAATGAAAAAATTGACAACAATGACAAAAATGACAAAAATGACAAAAATGACAAAAATGACAAAAATGACAAAAATGACAAAAATGACAAAAATGACAAAAATGACAAAAATGACAAAAATGACAAAAATGACAAAAATGACAAAAATGACAAAAATGACAAAAATGACAAAAATGACAAAAATGACAAAAATGACAAAAATGACAAAAATGACAAAAATGACAAAATGACAAAAATGACAAAAATGACAAAAATGACAAAAATGACAAAATGACAAAAATGACAAAAATGACAAAAATGACAAAAATGACAAAAATGACAAAAATGACAAAAATGACAAAAATGACAAAAATGACAAAAATGACAAAAATGACAAAAATGACAAAAATGACAAAAATGACAAAAATGACAAAAATGACAAAAATGACAAAAATGACAAAAATGACAAAAATGACAAAAATGACAAAAATGACAAAAATGACAAAAATGACAAAATGACAAAAATGACAAAAATGACAAAAATGACAAAAATGACAAAAATGACAAAAATGACAAAAATGACAAAAATGACAAAAATGACAAAAATGACAAAAATGACAAAAATGACAAAAATGACAAAAATGACAAAAATGACAAAAATGACAAAAATGACAAAAATGACAAAAATGACAAAAATGACAAAAATGACAAAAATGACAAAATGACAAAAATGACAAAATGACAAAAATGACAAAAATGACAAAAATGACAAAAATGACAAAAATGACAAAAATGACAAAAATGACAAAAATGACAAAAATGACAAAGATGACAAAAATGACAAAAATGACAAAAATGACAAAAATTACAAAAATTACAAAAATTACAAAAATTACAAAATTTACAAAAATTACAAAAATTACAAAAATTACAAAAATGACAAAAATGACAAAAATTACAAAAATTACAAAAATTACAAAAATTACAAAAATTACAAAATTTACAAAAATTACAAAAATTACAAAAATTACAAAAATGACAAAAATTACAAAAATTACAAAAATTACAAAAATTACAAAAATGACAAAAATGACAAAAATGACAAAAATGACAAAAATGATAAAAATCTCTCAACTCTGTATTTACTCACTTTTCGTTTCTCATTGTCATGTTTATGCTGTTAAAAGCAATTACAAACTCAAAAGATATCTTTTCACAACCATAACATAAATAAGAACCTAACTTTGTCACTCAAAACCGCGTCTAGCTATCAAATTCATGACTCGTTTTCGCAATTAAAGCTCCTAATTAGCTGTGTGATGACTTTTCGTAATTTTCCATCAACCGACATTCAAAAAAAAAAAAAAAAAAAAAAAATTGTCCGCCAATGTCCAAGCAGAGGTCGACATTCCTGGCTCCACAAATTTTCCGCAGCGTTCATAAAATGCTATCACTGCTAATGATGACAAGCTTAATTGGCTCTGCAAACCTTTTCGAAAATTAGCACCGGCCTAATGAAGTCGATCTTTGGAGCTGACCAGCAGCGTCAGAACCTAACCAGATTCGAGTGTGCCAACGGTCCAAAATGGATGCTATCATTTCAATTAAAATTTTATGAACTACTCTGCGTGAAGCTCTGACTAAGCTCGTAAAAGCCACTGCTCTGGCCCGTGTCGGAATGTTAATTATTCGGGCTCACTTCAAAAACTCGATTTCAAATCCAGCACGAACTATCGTTGTCAGTTAATGAAAGTTCAGCACAAAAAAAAACGAGATCTGCGTGTGCAATAATCATTTCACCGCAGGTGGTGGGAGGGCCGTTCCGCGGAATCAATTATGGGCAACACCTCATAAACAGTGCCATTTGTGAGCATCAATTTGGGAGGCCACACACATTCTGGATTGGTTGGCAACCGCGGAACAAACCCACGCCAGAATCGATTTGCTTAAAGCCAACAGTTGCGGTTTGGTTATGAAACAGGCTTTTTTTTCGCAAATTCTGACAATCGCTCACGATTAAATAATAACCGAGAAACAATTGTTTGTAAGCGCTTAATTGATCAGGATGGGATAATTGTTTGCAATGATTTTGCGGTTTGTTTGGTCACCAAAATCAATCAATTTCAATTTTGACATTTATTCGACGGAAACTTTAAGTTTTTTTTCGTTACTTTTTAAGTGAAAATTAAATAAAACTATGAAAAGAAAAATAAAACAAATGAGTAATATGAAATAAGAAATGAGAAATGAGAAATGAGAAATGAGAAATGAGAAATGAGAAATGAGAAATGAGAAATGAGAAATGAGAAATGAGAAATGAGAAATGAGAAATGAGAAATGAGAAATGAGAAATGAGAAATGAGAAATGAGAAATGAGAAATGAGAAATGAGAAATGAGAAATGAGAAATGAGAAATGAGAAATGAGAAATGAGAAATGAGAAATGAGAAATGAGAAATGAGAAATGAGAAATGAGAAATGAGAAATGAGAAATGAGAAATGAGAAATGAGAAATGAGAAATGAGAGATGAGAAATGAGAAATGAGAAATGAAATCCTTTGAATCTAAAATCATCTTTGATTGTTCCAAATATCCCTTAAAACAATCACAAACCCATTTTGCCACAACCTTTACGTAACGGTTCCACACTAATAAAAGGTCCAACGCAAAAATAATAACAACTTAAAACATACACACAATCGGCTTCCGGTCGTGCCCCTTTTCCGTTCCCTTCATTCTGACTCTGACCACCCAGCAGAATTGGCAAATTTTTCAAACAAAGCTAGCGTAAAGCAGAACTGTCCCACATTTGCCATTCTTCACGTTCTGGAGCAAAACGAAACGTAATAATTTCCATTATCTTTTTCACTTTTTTTTCTATTTTTCATAAAACCAAACGTCACCCAACCGAAATGTCTCATTTTCGCTTTCATTTATAACCCTGCTGGTTGGTTGGCCAAGAACGGAAATGCGAATCAAATTTGTCGGGCGCTGGGCGCGCAGAGAAGTGCAACATGTCGTGTTGTGTAACTTTTTTTTTGCTGGAAGGGTGAGAGGTGAATTATTGGTTTTGATGGAATTTGGAACATTAATTAAATTTATTATAAAATTTTGATCTTATGTAAAAAGAAAATAGAATTTGACAAAGCTTTTCCATTTTGGACGTCGTAAATTTCGATTAGAATTCTAT
The DNA here is from genome assembly GCF_015732765.1 of Culex quinquefasciatus. Classification (NCBI taxonomy): domain Eukaryota; kingdom Metazoa; phylum Arthropoda; class Insecta; order Diptera; family Culicidae; genus Culex; species Culex quinquefasciatus. The sequence continues at coordinate 213,613,321 of NC_051862.1, read as the reverse complement.
CAGAGTGGTCTTTCTTTAAATGTTTCCTTATTTTTGATAAATCATTAAATTTTAATTACTGGCAACCCTGTCAATAGATTACACAAAAAAAAATTAAACACCTCAAGAAGAAACATTGTGCATATTTTGATGAAATTACCTCGATGATCATTTTGATGTTTTCAACGAGTTTTTAATTATCGTTGAAGATCTGGCAACCCTGTCATGAGTAACTGAAACTTAAAGTTAAATATAATTAATTTAATAGAAAATGACTTCCGTAATTGTCAAACTTAGTACAGTACAGAAATGTTTGCAATATCTTTATTCTGTTAGTCAAAAACCTTGAAAATCTGGCAACACTGCCATTTATTCATGTCTGGAACCGTCTCAGACAGTATTTGGAAGAAATCATGGTTTTTAATCTGACAATATTTGTGGGATCGTTCCAAATATTCGTTTCCATGACCATGAAGAACTGGCAACACTGCCAATGATTATCGTTACTTTTCGAATTATTAATCATACTTTTTAAGGCAAAAAGTTTTAGATCGTGGTTTTTAATCAGGTCTCAGACAATATTTGTCAGATCTTTCCAAATATTCGTTAAGACCTTGAAAAACTGGCAACACTGCCAATTATTATCGTAACTTTTTAAGGTATTCACCATACGTTTAAAAGTTTTTTTTTTGAATTCATGGTTTTTAATCAGTTCTGGAACCGTCAGACATCATTTGTAAGATCTTTTTGAATATTCGTTCAGGATTTCAAGAATTGGCAACACTGCCAATGACTTTCGTAATTTTTCGAGGTATTTGTCAAACGTTTGAAAGCAAACAGTTTTAATTCGTGGTTTTTAATCTGCTTTGGAACCACCTCAGACAGTATTTGGAAAATCTTTCCGAATAATCGTCAACTTTGAGTATCTGGCAACCCTGTCGTGAAACATTGTCTTTTCAAGGACGATGACCAGAAAGAAACACGCAAAATGACATCAAAGTGGTATCAAAATTCGGAGAATTTAATTTCAGAGACATTTTTGTTATCTGGGAACACTGAAAAGAGGTATCGGTTTATTTGTTTGAATTATGTTTTTTTATCAAATTTCCCTGAGGCTAATATTAATGTTGTCAATTTCATATGGTTTTTAGAGCTTGATTTAATCACAAGATTTTTTTTTTCATTTAAAGCCCAATATTGCCCACCTTACCCTAATTGCATGACAAAGTAACGCGCAGCGGGTGCCAGACACGATTCGCAGCAGTTTAAGGGAGCAGCAGCAGAGTGATGCAAAATCAAGCACGTGTAGAGGAAATGGCAATTATGCACACATAAATATATCAACACAAGTTCAAGCTTGCATGATTTCGTATGTGTGATGCGTGTTTGAAAGGGAAATATAAACAAGATTGGTAGTATTTGAGAGGGAAGCTAAATTTAGTTTCTGTGTTTGGTTGGTGCAACATAATTTGTGGTAAACAGAAATTGTTGTTGTTTTTTTTTAAATAATAATACACCTCTGGTATAAAAACAGTCAGAAACAGAACTCATCACAAAGAATTACCAAAAATTACCATATTCTTGTGAAAATTGAAACGTTAAAGCTATTCAAGCAAATACAATAAATCAGAAAATCAACTCCTGGGGTATCAAATTTCCCAGACTTCTGCCAGTACGCTCAGAAGGTCATAATGATATCTTCACTCTAATTTACGACCCGCCCCACAGAGCCAGACCAGGACTTCCAACCACAAACCCTTCTTCTCTCAGTACCATCGCCGTCACCGGTGATGATAATGAAGACGAGAAACCAAGTTTGCTCGCCGGCATTAGCATTTGCTTAGATATGAGTCGATTTGCATTGATGTGGTGAATATATCAACCACTGAAAACACACACACACACACACACACACACACACATTCTGCGCCGGGAATATCATATCTCTACGATATCATCAACAGCTCGACAACTCGACTCGACAACTGAAACCTGCGGTTGGCACTACTGACACACTCATTAAAATTAATGAACCTTCTTGTTTTCGCTTGTCGTCGTCGAGCTAACTATCTCGAAACTATTCTGCGGCGGTTTCGGGCTGGATGAGAGTGAAATTTTACCTCTGCAGAAACCACACCCCCCGGATAGAACAATCTTGGCTTTGTTGAACCTCGAAAAGTTGACATCCGTTAATTTCGAAGGGGTTTTCCAAAGAACGAAAACACAAGTGTTTCACAACTTCCCTTTTTCCTTCTCTTAAATCCAAAACAAAACCCCGCAAATCTCAGCATCCTTCGAACCATTCATCGGCTTTATGAACATCACGTGTACTTGCGCTTTTTTCCCTTTTTTCTAAGAAGAGTTTTTTGTTGTTTTTTTACGTTCATCCCTCCCCCTTTTGCGAGCATAAAAATATGAGCTGTCCTGGCACATGTGTGCACACGGGTCGCACGGCGACATATTCTGGGCATGTGCGCCCTGTCGTAAGCGATTTGCCTTTTCTTATTAGGGTTTTCCGTTTTCTTTCAGTTTTTTTGGTTGAGTACAGAGTTATTTTTTGTTGTACTTTTTTATGCTTGATGGAAGATCAGCGTTTTGAGCATAACATGAGGATAGATTTGTGCAATCTTAGATAACTTAAGAAAAGGAAAGTGATTTGGTTGTTTACCAAATGCATTTTCTTAATATTTTATCACATTTTGACCGCCATATCGGATTTACAATTTTCCAATCACTTTTGAGTATTTCAAAACAAAACAACAGCAAAAAAGTTTATCGTTATTCAATAAACTGAAATGAAATTTTGCCAAGGTTTTCCGATAGTCGAGTATGGACTGTTATTTATTTACTTTTAAAACAAACAAATACTTATAATGAAATAAATAATTTTCATAATCCAATTAGAAAATGGTACATTGATTGTTGTAAGTTATTTCTGGATCATTTCCCACTTCCCAATTCAACCAGCTTTCACCAAATATGGATTGTTTTGATGAAAACCTAATAAATCAAATGTTGTTATAATTGTTTGTAATTTTCAGTGATGTTCAGTAATGTTTACAATTTTTAAATTTATTAAATTTAGTTCGAATATCAGTTTAGTTACTATACCTTGAGAAGATATTTTATTGATTTTTATAGGATTAATTTTTCAACAACTCCCGACCCCTCTTCGATTTTCGTGGTCCATTTTTCAATATCGCGTGACGGTGGGGCGGTACGACCCCATTCATTTTTCTAGATTTTTACTAAGCTGCCCATAATTGAAAATCCGGCTATTATGCCAAATCAAGTATTCCGAGAAAAACGCGTTTTAGTGTTTGTAACTAAATCTCCGTCAAGGCAATTTTCCATAAGAGTGGCATATTAGCCGTTTGGGTTTTCGCATCGGCAGCCAAGTCTATACACTATTTCAGTGAAATTCAAGGGTCAAAAGATGCGTTGGAACATCCTCTATCACCTGGTGCTAATATCTCGTTTTTGCCAAAAGTGGATATTAGCCGTTTTTTCGATGGTGGGCAGTAAGGCACTTTTTTCAGTGATTTGAAGCTCAAAACCGTGAAGAGATAGAAATTTGGTGCCAAAGGTGTAAAATAGGACGCCCGATTTGATGGCCTACTCAAAATTCCGAAAAACGTATTCTTCATAAAAAATGTCAGAATATTGTTTAAAAATTGCTGCCATTTCCCGTAATTCAACTGTCTAATATCTTGAGATAAATCATTTTATTGGGAATTCTATGTACATTTTTAATCTAAGATAACTCAGAGGGTTCTTTTCCATTCAGAGCATTTTTTTTTATTTTAAAATTACTTGTTTATTTGTAACTGTACTTTTGAAAGTATTTTTTTCAAAAAGTTCAGCTAATTTTGCATAACGATGACCCTCTGGACAATTGTTTTGACTCTGACAACTGAAATGACATTATATAAAAAAAACTGTTCAAATGTGTTATCTTTCGATACATTATATTAGACAACATAAGACCATTTATTTTATTGTACTTTTGAACAATTTTAGTCTTTCGAAAAAAATAAAATTTTCGTCAATACTTCGATATTTTGGAAATTAATTATGACAAAACGACTGGACAGGTGTATAATGCATTTTACACCACTTTTTTCATGAAAATGTTGAAACCATGGCTCGTAATTTAAATTTTTATACATTTTTATTTTTTGCTTCCCCTCGACTTTGGTCAGAGTCGAGGGACAAAAAATTCAAAAAATATTTGCAACGGCCTAAAAGTTACAAAAAAATCTTTAAAAAATGTCATAACTCTTGTATTTTCTTGATTGAAACTTTGTGTTATTTCATACACAAGACTAATAGTGCATTTTAATCCCAATCGTAAAAATAGAGATTTGCTTAAAAATTCATGTAATAATTGATTTTTCAATCTAAAAAATGCACTAGATTGGTAAAATCGGAATCGTGAACAATGATTCAAACTTCAAATAAAAAATAAAAAAAATTATCACATGTATATCGCTGATTGCATAAACTGTAAAAAATATTTGTACCAGCCTTATAACTGTAAAACTAGGTATTTATTAATATTTGTAAATTTACAATTTTGTAAAATTTAAAAGGGGTTCGAATGTTTTTTTTTTCAATTTAAGGACAATTATAAAGACTTCTTAAAAATATTTTCCCTTAATGTAATGAATAATGAATTAAATAATGAATTGGACTATTGGAAACATTCTTTTAAGTTTTTACAACCCCTCCAAAAGTTCAGAAACATCAAAATAATACTGAAAATTAAAAAAAAATTAGAAAAAAAAACTTATGCAATTCAATGTCAACTATTTCAAAAAGATTGTATAGCGCTTATTTTTTTTAATCAAAAAGAGCATTTGTGCAATTCCGTCGTGAAACTACTTACTTTTCCGGTCATTCTTGAACGACGAAATAGCCTACTTTTCTGTACAAAACTTAACAGAATCGAATAGCAACACTTTTCAAAATAAATGCTGAAAAGTTCTACTTTTCAGCACTCAAATGGGTGCTGAAAAGTTAAACTTTTCAGCATTTGTTTCCAAAAGTAACACTTTTCAACATTTTTTTGATTTAAACGATTTATTGACAAAATACATGAAAATTTTACATAAAATTTCACTCAGTGTGTGTTTTTTGGAATTGCAAAAAATGTTGTATGGAACTCGTTGCAAAACTTAATTTTTTCAGCACTCGTCGTATTTATCCAACTCGGTGAACCTCGTTGGATAAATGTACGACTCGTGCTGAAAAAATCCTTTTTTTGCAACTTGTTGCATAAACTACTATTTTAGAATTTTTGTAATTTTTGAATTTTGGGATCACAGATTGAAAAAAGACATCAACTTGATTAAAATATTTTCATTAATTCATTGACATTTTGTCAACTTTTGGTAGAAGTTAAACTATAATGATATATAAAGAATTTTGTGAGACTAAAGGGTACATAACAACCAAAGAAGTTGTGCCCTTCTCATTCCAAAATTGTCAAACTTACGGGCCCAATCATGCAACAATCTGATTGTATAAACAGTCAAACTTTGTTGAATAAAAAAATGATAGATCCCGTAGTTTTGAATATACTAAAATGTCTGTAACAAAAATGTTAGTGCAAAAATTCTAGTTGATGTGGACCGTTTAAAAAATTTAGAAGAAGGTGTGTGAATTTGTATTTTTTTAAACCCGCTCGAAGTTAACCATGGCTGAGGATACCAATTTTTTAAATAACATTTAGACCATTCTAAAAAAAACATGATACAAAAACATCTTAGAAACGTCGAAAGCGCCTAAATGTTACTTAAAACTGAGTATTTTTTTGGAATATATTAAAAAATAAGTTAAACTTCAAATACATCTTTCTTTTATTCTTTCATCTGTGAAAAAAATGTATTGATAAAATTCTACAAAATTTTGTAAACATAAAAATTAAGTTAAATTGCTTCCTCAGTAGCTTAAATTAATAACATAATAATAATTTATTAACATTTTCACTACATCTTTCTTTTAATCCTTTTGTTCATTTATCTGTGAAGGTTGTTTGCAGATTTTGAAAAATATGTCTTGATAAAATTCTATTAAAATTTTGTAAATATTAAAAAAAAGATAATTTGTTTGATCAGTAACTAATTTTACTGTCATCTTTTTTACATTTTGAGTAATAATGTTAATCTGAGACAATTGAAATCAAATAAATAATTGCAACATGAAATCTCCTCAATCATGTCCCTAAAGGGTTACAAAACAAAGAAAGGATAATCCAAAACGGTCTCCTTCACGCTTCCCCATCCCATGTTCGTGTTTTATGCTTCTTCCTCCTCAAAGTCCACCCCAGCTCAAGAAATTAAACCAAAAAATCAACGACGACACCGAGCACGCTCGCACACGGCCTGGCACACATGTTGTGCACGGCTTATGCCTGACATCCAGGGAGGAACTGCAACGGCAGCATAGGTTTTTTCTTCTTTTTTTCCTAATTTTCTTGTTCCAAGAAGGTTTCGTTTTAATAAGGTATTTCGAACGGCGTAAAAAATCGAATGTGTTGAAGGGGCTCTGTGGTCATGTGTTGAAATTGAATGAAAGAAAAGGATAGAAAAAAAACGTTATGTAGTGAGAACAAAAAAAAAACATGAACCAAAACAATGCCAGCCGGCGGAAGGAGGAAAGAAAATAAACTAGAATGAAAAAAACAATGTTCGACGTTCATTCAATTCATAAATGGGACTCAAACCAGGCGATTGAGCGGATTGTGTTTATTCTTTTGGGCAAACACAAACGGTCGGTGCTGATTGGGGGGAAGCGTCAGAGTCCTAATTTATTGATGAGATCCGAGCTGGTTTTAAACTTTTTTTAAACTTTGTATGAGTTGCAGTTGCAAAATTATGCAGGAAACGTTTTGTGCTAAAATGTTTCTAATTATTCTCGAAAGCCAATAGAAGAAGGAAAAACTGCATAAACCAACTAAACTGTGGCGGAAATAGCAGCTGTGTCGAGCAACTTTTTAAGCGGTTTGAAATTCAAGTATGCTTTTCCTAGGCAAATCCCCAAAACTGAACTCGTGTTTGACACACCTAAAAAACGTACTTTTTTAAGAGGATAAGGGAAAATCTCCACGGTATCCCCAAAGAAGTTTCACTTGGAGTTGGACAGTTTTTTTTTGGGAAGGTACAAGGTCTAGGATATTTACAAAGTTACTTCCAGGCACGGTTCCAAAAATTTCAACGGACCAACCGACTTTCGCAAAGCCGTGTTCGGCATCTGATTTAAATTTATGATTTCAAACCGAGAAAAAGGGACAGAGTTTAGCAGGAGCAATTAAACCGGCTAGATGTCGCCGGCTGCCAAATTAGTGTGTGCACTTTTGGCTCCAGCTCCAGTCGCCAAAGTTTTCCCAACCGACGAGCCATCCCCACCATTTTTGGGGTGAGATCTATATCGTTTGGCATCGCTGGAGAAGACAACTTGGGTGAGTGAGTGTGACATCTTTCATTTTCAGAACTGGAACTTTTCAACGAGGCAACTTTTCGTCGTTCCTGGAACTTCCTGGTTCTTCCTCGAGGGAACCAGCTGCGCGTTGCGGGCGATAAAATTACAAATTATCCTAACCGCATTATGGTCCACTCCCTCGACTGGGATGGCTAGCGGATGGTGACGGAATCTATGGACGGCTCGACAACAGCGAAGAGCTTTCAACGACAACGAGTATAATCCCCCAGCTGTCAACTCCTGTGGTGAGCGAGCCCGACTCTTCGCTGCGGTTTTGTACGAGGCTCGATATATGCCATGCATGTTTTACAGCAGAGAGTGGGCGATCCTGGTTGGGGGAACTCTCCATGCAGCGGATATTGTAGCTGATGGTCTGTTCAAACCCATTTTCAGCTGTTCCGGGATGCATCGTTGTCCTGAATTCTGCACGGATAGACTGAGTTGTTCCAAATTCAGTCAATTTGTGATTTAAATCAGCAAATTTTCTTGTTAAAACAGCCCAAGATTTGGTCAACTCAATTTTTTTTTGTTATTTTCATCCTTAAACGATTCCGTGCTGGTTAATGGACAAGTTTCCCCCCAAAGTTTCGCCAAGATTCGGGCGAGTGTGCTGAAAATGAGTACCAAGAGCATCATCGACTATAAATTCTAAAGAAGAAGAAGAACGGGGAAGGTGTGTGGGGTGGAGGACACTAATGGAAGCTATTATGCGTGCCATTAGCGTGGCTTTTTGAAAGTTCCCAATTGCCAATAATGGGGTGGAGTGTGGAGGTGTCAGTGTGTTTGCGAGGAAGTGCCCCCCCATTTTATGCAGTGTCAGAGTAGAGTTTTCAAGCTTGACTGCCAATCCCCATCCCCTCCCAGTGGGTTCATTATGATAATGGCTGGCGAGGGGGATGATAGTTTTGGCTGTGAGTGAAGTTTTGGCAAGTTTCAAGAAGAATTGACTAAAATTTTAGGTATTTGAAATAAAATGTGATAAAATTATAAAAAACGCAAAAAAAAACAAACCCGTTTTAAATTTTCAGCACAAAATAAAATCAAATTCATTTCGCAATGGAAACTCTGCTGATTAAACAGCCTCCATAAAAGGAAATCATTACCATACTCTAAGATTTCAAATTAATCCAATAGCCATATCCTTCGTCCGCAGGATAATAAACGGAAGATAATTTCCTACCCCAAGCCCATCATCATCATCATTGTCTTCAACCCCCACACTCAAAAGCGTTCGTCCTAATCCAAGACTTCAGACCCTTCTAATGTCCGGATTTCCGCTTCGACTCACCCAGAAGAAAACAGGACGATGTTTCACCGCAGAAAGAATTCCTTTTTCCTTCAAGTCGTCGGTGTCGTGCTATCTTGTCGCACGTGCCCAAAGTTATGAAGGCCAGTTTGTGCAGCTAACAGGGCCTCACCTTTTGACCTTCACAGATCCCCAAAATTCGTTTTCTTTCCCTGAAAATCGATGTAAGTGTGACAGCTGGCCGAAGGGATTTCAGGTCAGAACTCGTTTGGCACACGTACAAGCCCGATTACTGTAAGCATTTTCGATTATAACTCGGGACTCCGGCAACCAAATTAAACCAAACTTCGAGACAATGCACAAAATGGTCAACCAAACAAAACGTGTTTGATTTGTTTGTTGTTATTGTTTATGCAAGGTCAAACATAAAACGCGTTTTTCTCCGAACGTCAAAAAGCGACGTGTGACAATATAGCACAACAACGTCGAAATGTACTACGTGTATTCGTGTGTGTGTAACTCACCAAATGACCAAATGAGATTTAGGAAGCCAGTTTGGTGGAAGACCTTTTCTCCTCCCAACGACTGTGGTCATTTTCATCGGAAGGGCCCCAGCAGAAAAGCTCATTCCTTCGAATGAGTTTTATTAGATTTCATCGATGGAGGAATTTTCCGGCTGGGTGAGCTTTTCTTTCTTGCCGAGAAAAAGGAAAAGCTTAGCTTGTGGGAAGGACCGTTTTCCCTCCTCTCAATTTGGTAGAAAGGAGGAGTTGACTCTATTCAATTTGTTTGTCCGAGATCGAGTCTAGCTTTAGGCGTTCCGACGCACTTTTCGCCCGGAATCCAATTTCGCACCTTTACGGTTCATGGCCACCTTCGGTGGCAAGCTAATCCCGGGCACGTTCTCACCCGCGTGTGGTTCACTTGTCAAGAAAGCAACCAACAAAAAAGGGGGAAAGATGTCGACGAATGTAATTTATTTAGTGATGGCGAGGCATAAATTTTATCTAAATTGGACCGGGGCATTACCAGGCAAGCACTCTTCCGTTTTTCGTTTTTTGAAGATCTTTGAAGAGGAGGGTCACAACGATCACCCCGTTCCCGCAGAATTTGCCAAAAAGAGAACCCAAAAAATTATCGCAATGTTTCGGAGGAAATCTCGCGTCCTCGATCAAGTTCTGGGAAATTCATTAACCAGTGCAATTGATGGAATTTCGAGTGACTGCTCGAGGAGTTCAGGAAAATCAAGCAACAAACCACCATCAACCGGAATTGTTCCCAAGAGATGGCGCAGAAAAAAATATTTAAATTGAAAATAATGAAAATTTATTAGTGCTGGCCACTGCGGGATGGTTGCGCGATGCATCACTTGAAGAGTACACAGAAAAAAATATTTCTGTAAATTTACATTATTTATCATGTACCAAAAGGTATCATGATAAATGATGTATATTTACATTAGGTTCATTGGAAATTTACATTATATTCTATGGAAATTTACATTAGTTTTGAAAATTTACATTAGTTTGGAATTTACATTACTTTTGGAATTTACATTAGTTCAAATCAACTAATTCTGATTGGCCAATGGGAATGAGAAGCTCGACTTGGATTGCAGTAGGAAAAGGGTGTGGCCTATGTTCTATTTTAAAATGATTGAAGCGGGCAGCAAAAGGAAATTCGGATTTTAAAAAGTTGTTTCACAGGTAGGGTCACGGGTTCTTTTGAAAATTTAATCTAGAATTTTAATGTCAAACTCACCAGTAGCATTGGTGATAAATGTTATTACTTTTTAATGATAATGTTCTCCTCTACCAACAGTGAGCGAGTTGTGGCGCTATAACCACGGCAAATAGTGTCCAGGGCATTCGCGGAAATTCGATGTCCCATCCTCGAGGGTCCCGGAGCACCAAAACTTCTTAGCATGGTGGCTCCCAACGTTAATTGTCTAAACAAACAGGAACGTGAGCGGGGGATCCCCACGTTTCTTCCTCCCCTGTAGATTCAGAAATGTATTGTTGTTTGAACATTCGTGCTCAAATTCAATCCACTTCAACGAATCATCTTTGCGGTAAACTTTACGCAGTTGGCCTGGCCGCTTTAACGTTTGTGATGTTTCAAAGCAATTTATTGCATTGGGGCACTGCAATTGTTAATAATGACAAGAGGATGCTAGGCGTTAATCAACCTAAGGCATTTTCCAGGATGCCCTCGAAAGACTGGCTGCGCTAGGGTTAGATTAGATTAGATTAGATTAGAGTTGTTTCACAGGTAGGGTACGCTTTCTCGTCGACGGCCAAGTGGAATAACGCTGGACTGGAATCGAACGGACGACGGGTAGGATGTTCGGTGTTACTGCTGCTACCCGCTGCCGACTGAGCCATCTTTGCATTTTATAAACGAGCGGCTAAAGAATCAACTTGTTCAGGTCGAGGCTCAGGCAGTGGGCCGGCGAAGTATGAGAGCGGTAGAAAGAGAACCAAATATAACTATTTTTAGTTCGGGTAGTTTTGAAGTCAACGTTTGGCAGAAATACATTAGATATATGATTTACATTAAATAGGAATTTACAGGAAGCCGAAAACGGGTAGAAATTCATCAGATTTGAGTTTCCATGCTCAACGTTTCCATTAGATTCAAGATTTACATTAGATTTAGATTTACATTGGAGTAATTTCCATGACTTTTTACTCTTTACATCATATTTCAAGATTACATTGAGTGAGTTTACATAAGAAACAGTAATTACGTGCTGTGTAAATTTACATATTTTTTTCTGTGTACTTCTCGGCTGCCGGCTGCTGGTCAATTGCGCGAAAGGGAACTGCGTGTACGATGCACTGTTGCGTTCCACCATAAATTAAGATGCACTATCTTGACTGGAATCGTTCAACTGACGCCTCTTGACACACGTACACTAAGTTTAGCTATTGAATTTTCTATTTTTGAAATTATCTGGGGCCTGAAGTGCTGATAGTTAATTTTTGTAGAAAAATACAGACTCCTGCACAGCAAAAAATCCGATGGTAAAATCGCATGCAATAGCAGGCACATTACCTTCGTCAAAAAAGCCACTTAATATTACATACTGCATGTACAATTTTTGTAAACACAAATAAAAAGTTGCAACCGACAGGATTCAAATCCAGCACCAACAGTAACGACTGACGCCTTAGCCCGCTCGGTCATCAGACCGATGAAGAATGGAAAGGATGAACACATATATGAGCTTGACATTTCGGTCAAGTAGGTTTCCCATACTGATGGGCTACATATTTAGGGTGTAATATTACATAGAATTTCATAAAATATGTACAGTAAAACAATGAGTAAATTCGGAAACTGTAATTTTAGAAGGTTGAATATTACCTCTTTCATGAAGTAATTTTACCTCAATTTAGACTGAAAAAGTGACATTAAACCTTTCTAGTGGTAAAATTACACATTTTCAGATGTAAAATTACACATTTTTTCTGACATAAAAGATGTTTTTTTTTTTTCTGTGATAATGCATAATTTATTTTATGCTCAGGACTTTTACACGCAGCTGGATTATTACTTTTTTTTGCTGTGTAGATATTTTTTTAAATTTAGCTTAATTGCGTTCTTTTCAATTCAATCATGATAATTGAATGAAGTCCTGTCGAAATTTATTTCAAACTCGAATGATTGGAAAAGCTTTTGATTTAGTTCAAAATAGTGGAACAGTATGCAATTCCGTCGAACACTTAATGCGGGCATTTCAGCACTTTGACGTTAAATAAGAGCTTCTAAATGGCTGTTTAACATGGAATCAAGTTATCAGTTGCAGTTTTCTTGATTTCCAGGTTTTATGACTCTATTTTTTTTTCTCTGAGGTTAGTCCAAAACTACGAATTTTTAATGAGATTTTAAATTATGTAATATTTAATTTGGAACCAAATTTGTTGATATCAAAAGAAATTGTTTTTTTTTTTTTTTTCATTTAAGGCTCCACACAACTTTGTTTGCCAGTTTTAATTTGCATCTTGAAACGGTGTCTTTGGCCAAGTTGGAACATAAACAATAGTGGGGGCCTATAAAATTAACAATTGAAATAAATATGTTGATCAAACAGTTAATTTTTTTTTAATAATTGGTAAAAAGCTCGTAGACTGGATTGTAATTTATTGGAGTGAATAGTTTTATCGTTATTTCGATAATTTTATCGGCGATAATCTTATCTATTCTAAAGTAATTTTTTGAACATTTTCAAAACTGATATATTGCAACTAAATTGTGTTTAATTATATTTAAAAAAAAGTCGCTTTTATTAATACTCATATTGCGAATTTCAAACTATAAATACCGTAAACCCGGGTGACCTTGATAGGATTTCAATTTGTTTTTGAAATACATTCCAACAGGTAAGGTTTTTTTCAAGATTATTATTTTAAAACATGTCCTGGGGTAGGACACACAAAGTCCTTGCACTATTTTGGAAAAAAGAGATTTTTCAATAGTGTTTAGCAAAATAGATACGTTAAAAATTCTTAGTTTAATTTCCGGGGATACTTTGAAAGTCATAATTTTTCTAATAAAATTATATTTAAGATGTTCAAATTTTGTTTGTAGGTACTTTAAATGTACCATCATTAAAGTAGCTGGTGTAGTTTTTAAGTTAAAAGAATCAATGTTTTTATTTAGTTAACTAAGTTTATAAGTTCTTTACATACATATAAACACATTTTTACATATAAATTTTAGGTAAAATTGTTAAAAAGTCGGAATTTTGCCTGAAATTTCTTAAAACAAGTTTTGTTAAAATTATCGATTTATATGGCATTTTATACTGGATTCGTAGCACGAATCTGAAACTGAAATTGCCTATAAATTTGGATATTTTTTTAAATGGTGTTTAGAAAACACATATTATTTATTATTTACAAACTTATTTAATCTTCTCCTAGAGGAAAATTGTTCAAAGAAACTGAAAATGCATTCCGTTTTACGATTCAAAATCATGTTCATTGAGAAAATTATGACACTTTCAGAAATTTAAAATGATGACTTTCATCTACATTTTCTTTACTATAGTTAACTAACTTTTAAAACTTTTAAAATTTTTATGAAAAGTTCTTTTTGGGGTACTTTGAACACTTCTCTACCACGGTCAGTATGTTTCTAAACCATTTCGTACGAATTTCAATTGCACGTTTTACAGTATTTTCGAAAAATAAGATATTTTACAAAAAATTTAATTTAATTTCATTTTTTTACCAGAATAAGAACTCCAGTATAGCTCAAACAACATTTCTCTTCATTTGATACGAATATTGCAAATTATAAAAAAAAATCCGAAAAATACGGTATTTTGTGAATATTTTAGAACTAAACAAAAAAACTCTAATAATAGTGAAAAAACATACAAAATTTCGATTAGTTGAAAATTATATAAAATTTGAGTATTTTCAATATTTACGGTATTTTGTGAAAAATTTGAAGTACCGTCATCACGGGTGACATTGGAACTGGGAGTGAGATTGGGTCATACAAATTCCTGCATTTTTGTATGACCCAATGTTACCCCGCAGACCCAATGTAACCCCTTATGTTGATGTTTATATTTTGAAACTAACAAAATTATCAAAAAATATATTCTTAGTGAAGGAATTGAAAATGTACCATGATATGGTTGGACTAAGTAAATTTAAGAAAGATTTAAAAATGAGTTATCGTTCGTTATTGTTGATAAATTTATCGCCGATAGAATCAACGTTATTTAACGTTATCGTTAGACGCATAATTATCGACGAAAATTATCTACCTTGAGGTAATTTTAATTATGATGCATGAATAGATGAAAGCTTCAAGTTGTAAATTTACCTCTTGTTTCATGTAATTTCACTTAAACATGTGTGTTTAAAAATTGGAATCACTCCTAACATTGCGTTGATTTCAGCTGGATGTTGTAATTTTTCAAAGGTTTTGACTAAAATGATAGAATAATTTGAATTTACAGTTGATTTAACAGTGAAATGTTAGATCACTTTAATTGAGGTAATATTACATACACAACATGCAATTTTGTTTGAGATTTGCGCGATTTTAACTGTGCTTGAGTCAAAATCGGAATTTTATTCCCTTTATTTTTTTTAGCAAACCAGTTCAAAATAATAAAGTGGCCCCTTCCAACAAATGTTGGAACCTCATATCACCGTTTTTATTGCAGCGAAAACATGTTTTACATAAAATTTGACGACTTGGCGCGAACATGCAACTGGAACCAACGAGGAATTTATTGGTACAAGTTACTTTTTCAGGAGCAACTTTTGGGGTCGAAACTGGGTTTTGTTCCTGCGGGAAGAACCTCCGAGGTTTTCGTGGCTATTGCTTTCGTGTGGACAGATTTATGGTGGCTGTTCGTGTGTTGACGGGATATGGCATTTCAAGTGCTTCATGGGAGTCGTTTTAATGGTTTGTTCCAGCTATTGACACAACGAGAGAATGGTGTGTGTGCGTGCCAAAAACGTTTATGGGTAGTAGATTTCGGGGGGGGTTTATCCCTCACCGCGCAACAAAATGTGGTGACGCTTAGCGGTTTCGATGAATAGTTTTTTGGTTAGTTGTTGGTAAATAAACGAGACAAAAAGTGAAAAGGACGCATCTGTGCATGAAAAGACGCACAGTGGGTCAGGTTTGGATTCATGAATATTTTTTTCAAAATCTAACGAAATAAGAATAAATAAAAAAATAGGAACAATTTGAACCCACCGTGCAGTCCACCAAAATGCAACAAAACCTCGTCTGGCGTGGGACCGATATGGGTTTCCATCTGATGGAGGTATCCAACCGACAGACGGTCTCCGCGCTCGACTGAATTGTTGGTACAGATTTCGCTTTTTTTGTCAGAATTTACTTTCGACGCGTTCTAGCGTCGACCATATTTTCGGGAGTCAATGCACTCGAGCGTGATGTAGGGTTTTGGATCCCGTCTGGTCTAGCGGTTTTTTGCCTCCGAACTTCGTGGGTGAATGCTGGACCGTTTTTTTTGTTTTTGGAGGTCCAAGTTCATGCACAGAGACTGTCCATTTCGGTGATGAACCCTGTGAACTGTGATTTAAAAGCGGGGGATTGTGGTCCGTTAATTGAATCATGAAATGGTATGCAAATGAAAGGTGGTTTGGTTAAATCTGATTTTTTTTATTTCAATTGGGAAGAGATTTGTGGGAGATTAAATTTATGTAGCAATTTGTTTAAAATTGAATAACCACTCTCAAATTAAGAAGATTTATTGCACGCAGATCAGACCACAAAAAAAACTAAAATAAACAAACTGTTTCTTCCATAAACATTCCACCAACTAGAAAAAAAACTCATTTCGCCGAAACCCATTCTCGAATGCCACAAAAAAAAACCTCTACTAATTGTTTCACGTTATTTATTCGCTCCCAGACGGAGTTAGCTGGAAATCTCCCAAAACGAGAAAGCATGTAGAAGCAGCATGTTTTATGCTGCCAGCAAAAACAGTTGGGCAGCAATAGATCACAAGCTCACCCGAATCTCCCGTCCAACCGTCACAAACGATCAGCTTTACCCCCCAGTTTTCCGAAATCTGGCTTATGAAGAAGAGCTAAACCTTTGTCTTCTTGTTTCGTTTTGGTTTAAGAAATCTAAACGAACTCACTTCCGACAAGCTTGCTGTTGTTTTGGGATATCCACAGTGAAAACACTAAAACAAAAAGTTACATGGTTTTGATGTAAAAAGTCACTTTTATTGTCAAATTCAGTTAAATAATTATTAAAACGATTCTTCATTTGAGCTAGATTTATTTTTGATCTTACTTAGCAAATTTAAGAAAATTGAAACAATTAACAATTTTTTTCAGTGCACTCCACAGTGGCTTAACGCCCATGTGTTTTGTACTCGTGAACGCCTAGATCGTCTGAACCATCCGTTCTCAGGCAATATCATGACTCACGCGTGGAAGAGAGCAGACCCGGCTTAAGCTTGATGCGTACAATGCGCACACAGTAGCCGTTTTCGCTCTCTCTCTCGAATCTACGTTTGAGAACACACATGGGATGCCGGTTGAGATCGGTTGAGATCGACTGTGTGAGGATGTGACGATCGCGCGAGGAGCAGAGAGGCAGCCAGATAAAACAAATATAAACTCAACAGCTTTTATGGGGTTTTGTTTTGCTCGCCGTTCGCCGGCTGTTAACCCTCTAGTGCCCGTATAGACACGTTGTACTACAGCTCAGTTAGAGGCTGGAAGCTTGTTAGACCGTTTGTATTCTGACGAGTGTCAAAATAAACATTGAATCGATTTGCTAGTGCGATGGAACGTCGACCCAGCTGGAGAGCGAAAGATTTTATGGAAATCTTTATTCTGGCTATTGTAGGACCACATTTGTTGAGAAATATAACAAATTATTAATTTTTAAAGTTCATGATTTTGTAGAAAAAACATAATGATTTTCCCACTCATTTTGAAACATAAATTTACACCATCGTAAAAACGTTATCTCGGCATCTCAGACTAACTAATTTGTATTTTAATTTATGGTAGCCCCACTTGTTAGTTGATCCAAAAAGTCAGACCCTCTCAAAAGCTCGGCATCCCTCCACGTGATTAGAATACACGATTCCCTCAAACATCGGCAACCAATTAGCCTTTTTCCCTCCAAATCTTTATCGGCGCTGGCCATTATGGTGGCAATTTTCGACATAATTGTAATCGCCACATTAAAATTAATAAGTTTACGATCGCCACCCGGTTGAATGCGATCAAGGGTGTCGGCGACGTTTTCTGGAGCTGTTAAAAATGCGTTGAGCAAACAAACGAATCCGAATTCCTCGATTCGATTTCCATTAGCTGCTGCTGTTTCGAGCTTTAAAGTTGGACATTTTTACGACACCATTGATTGCGTATTGAGTGGCCACAAGAAACCAATCGAAAGCTTTTTAGTATGCAGAGTCAACATTTGGATTTTTCCACCTTTTTTTCTTTTTTTTTTTGTGGGAATTTTTTAGCATATCATTTCCAATTGTCAGACATTGTTGAGACATCGTCGTCGGTCCAAATCCTGGTGGCATTTTTTTCCGAACCGATGCTTCCGAAAGACATCTCGTATAATTTGAGATGATAAAGCCCGGCTTCGGCTTATTCCTTCTTTTTTTTCTGGGGCTAGGTTAAAACCAGATTATCGGCGAGGGACTCTTCGAGCGTTTGCTGGCAACACTGCTCAATGAGACAAACAAAAAAGCTTCCAGCGAAAAAAAAAACAAAAAAAAAGACAAAGCCCGTCCAAAAAATCTTTATTCATGAGAATTTTCGAACAAGTCGAGCGCGAGACTTGATTTTTGGGGAGGATGTTGATGTTGGGGTGGAAAAATAAAGCTCTTTTTCCAGGGAATTTCCCGAGCTGTCACTCTCCAAGGACATTGGCGTGAGCAGGGGCAGGGACTTTAAATGAGGATTTTATGCTCGTCGGAATTAACGACTCGCTGCTCGAAGCGAGTGGGAGTATTTTTTCCTTTTCTCGCACATTTTATGTGAATTCATAAACTGTGCAATTCATCGGTGGAATCACCCCCGGGACGACACTTGTTCGCAGCAAAAGCTGGTCGGGTCAGGATTTAAATGCAAATATGGTTTATGGGGTGCTACCTTGCGAAGAAGGTCGTTACGGTTGATTGAGCTGTGTGCTTCCGGAAATCTGGTTGAACTGTAAAGTGCACTGGGGATTTGAATTTATGGTTCTTCTTTTCTGAAGTTGGATGTCAGTGGAACTGTTTTGAAATAAAGTAATTTTTCGCGACTAATATGAAATCAGGAATGGTCACAGATGTTTCTTGTTTCTTGTTTCTTGTTTCTTGTTTCTTGTTTCTTGTTTCTTGTTTCTTGTTTCTTGTTTCTTGTTTCTTGTTTCTTGTTTCTTGTTTCTTGTTTCTTGTTTCTTGTTTCTTGTTTCTTGTTTCTTGTTTCTTGTTTCTTGTTTCTTGTTTCTTGTTTCTTGTTTCTTGTTTCTTGTTTCTTGTTTCTTGTTTCTTGTTTCTTGTTTCTTGTTTCTTGTTTCTTGTTTCTTGTTTCTTGTTTCTTGTTTCTTGTTTCTTGTTTCTTGTTTCTTGTTTCTTGTTTCTTGTTTCTTGTTTCTTGTTTCTTGTTTCTTGTTTCTTGTTTCTTGTTTCTTGTTTCTTGTTTCTTGTTTCTTGTTTCTTGTTTCTTGTTTCTTGTTTCTTGTTTCTTGTTTCTTGTTTCTTGTTTCTTGTTTCTTGTTTCTTGTTTCTTGTTTCTTGTTTCTTGTTTCTTGTTTCTTGTTTCTTGTTTCTTGTTTCTTGTTTCTTGTTTCTTGTTTCTTGTTTCTTGTTTCTTGTTTCTTGTTTCTTGTTTCTTGTTTCTTGTTTCTTGTTTCTTGTTTCTTGTTTCTTGTTTCTTGTTTCTTGTTTCTTGTTTCTTGTTTCTTGTTTCTTGTTTCTTGTTTCTTGTTTCTTGTTTCTTGTTTCTTGTTTCTTGTTTCTTGTTTCTTGTTTCTTGTTTCTTGTTTCTTGTTTCTTGTTTCTTGTTTCTTGTTTCTTGTTTCTTGTTTCTTGTTTCTTGTTTCTTGTTTCTTGTTTCTTGTTTCTTGTTTCTTGTTTCTTGTTTCTTGTTTCTTGTTTCTTGTTTCTTGTTTCTTGTTTCTTGTTTCTTGTTTCTTGTTTCTTGTTTCTTGTTTCTTGTTTCTTGTTTCTTGTTTCTTGTTTCTTGTTTCTTGTTTCTTGTTTCTTGTTTCTTGTTTCTTGTTTCTTGTTTCTTGTTTCTTGTTTCTTGTTTCTTGTTTCTTGTTTCTTGTTTCTTGTTTCTTGTTTCTTGTTTCTTGTTTCTTGTTTCTTGTTTCTTGTTTCTTGTTTCTTGTTTCTTGTTTCTTGTTTCTTGTTTCTTGTTTCTTGTTTCTTGTTTCTTGTTTCTTGTTTCTTGTTTCTTGTTTCTTGTTTCTTGTTTCTTGTTTCTTGTTTCTTGTTTCTTGTTTCTTGTTTCTTGTTTCTTGTTTCTTGTTTCTTGTTTCTTGTTTCTTGTTTCTTGTTTCTTGTTTCTTGTTTCTTGTTTCTTGTTTCTTGTTTCTTGTTTCTTGTTTCTTGTTTCTTGTTTCTTGTTTCTTGTTTCTTGTTTCTTGTTTCTTGTTTCTTGTTTCTTGTTTCTTGTTTCTTGTTTCTTGTTTCTTGTTTCTTGTTTCTTGTTTCTTGTTTCTTGTTTCTTGTTTCTTGTTTCTTGTTTCTTGTTTCTTGTTTCTTGTTTCTTGTTTCTTGTTTCTTGTTTCTTGTTTCTTGTTTCTTGTTTCTTGTTTCTTGTTTCTTGTTTCTTGTTTCTTGTTTCTTGTTTCTTGTTTCTTGTTTCTTGTTTCTTGTTTCTTGTTTCTTGTTTCTTGTTTCTTGTTTCTTGTTTCTTGTTTCTTGTTTCTTGTTTCTTGTTTCTTGTTTCTTGTTTCTTGTTTCTTGTTTCTTGTTTCTTGTTTCTTGTTTCTTGTTTCTTGTTTCTTGTTTCTTGTTTCTTGTTTCTTGTTTCTTGTTTCTTGTTTCTTGTTTCTTGTTTCTTGTTTCTTGTTTCTTGTTTCTTGTTTCTTGTTTCTTGTTTCTTGTTTCTTGTTTCTTGTTTCTTGTTTCTTGTTTCTTGTTTCTTGTTTCTTGTTTCTTGTTTCTTGTTTCTTGTTTCTTGTTTCTTGTTTCTTGTTTCTTGTTTCTTGTTTCTTGTTTCTTGTTTCTTGTTTCTTGTTTCTTGTTTCTTGTTTCTTGTTTCTTGTTTCTTGTTTCTTGTTTCTTGTTTCTTGTTTCTTGTTTCTTGTTTCTTGTTTCTTGTTTCTTGTTTCTTGTTTCTTGTTTCTTGTTTCTTGTTTCTTGTTTCTTGTTTCTTGTTTCTTGTTTCTTGTTTCTTGTTTCTTGTTTCTTGTTTCTTGTTTCTTGTTTCTTGTTTCTTGTTTCTTGTTTCTTATGTTTTTGTTTCTGTTTATTCTATTATTATGATGATTCTGTTTATTCTGTTCGTTCTTTTTATTCTGCTTATTCTAATTACTCTGCTTATTCTGTTGATTCTGTTTTTTTTCTGATTATTTTTTTTCTTTTTATTCCATTTTTCTGTTTATTAATTTTTATCTGTTAATTCTAGTCATTCATTTTATTCTGCTTATTCTGTTTATCCTGCTTGTTCTGTTTATGTTGTTTATTCTGTGCATTCTGTTTGTTGTGTTTATTCTTTTTATTTTGATTGTTCTATTTATTCTGTTTGTTCTGTTTATTCTGATTCTGAATCGGTTTGTTCTGTTTATTCTGATTCTGAATCTTTTTATTTTATTTGTTCTGTTTTTTTCTGTTTATTCTGCTTATTCTGTTTATTCTGTGTATTCTGTTTATTATGTTTATTCTGTTTATTCGGTTTGTTCTGTTCCTTCTGTTTATTCAGTTTATTCTTTTTATTCTGTTTATTCCGTTTATTCTGTTTATTCTGTTTATTCTGTTTTTTTTTTCTGTATATTCTTTTTATTCTGTTTCTTCTGAATCTGAATCTTATTATTTTGTTTATTCTGATTCTGAATCTTTTTATTCTGTTTGTTCTGTTTATTCTGTTTATTCTGCTTATTCTGTTTATTCTGTTTATTCTATTTACTCGGTTTATTCTGAATATTCTCTATATTCTGTTTATTCTGTTTATTCTTTTTATTCTGTTTATTCTATTTATTCTGTTTATTCCGTTTATTCTGTTTATTCTGTTTATTCTGTTTATTCTGTTTATTCTGTTTTTTTTTCTGTTTATTCTGTTTATTCTGTTTCTTCTGAATCTGAATCTATTTATTTTGTTTATTCTGATTCTGAGTCTGTTTATTCTGTTTATTCTGTTTGTAATGTTTATTCTCTTTGTTCTGTTTATTCTGTTTATTCTGATTCTGAATCTTTTTATTCTGTTTGTTCTGTTTATTCTGTTTATTCTGCTTATTCTGTTTATTCTGTTGATTCTGTTTATTCTATTTACTCGGTTTATTCTGTATATTCTCTATATTCTGTTTATTCTGTTTATTCTTTTTATTCTGTTTATTCAGTTTATTCTATTTATTCTGTTTATTCTGTTTATTCTGTTTTTTTTTTTTGTTTATTCTGTTTATTCTGTTTCTTCTGAATCTGAATCTTTTTATTCTGTTTGTTCTGTTTATTCTGTTTATTCTGCTTATTCTGTTTATTCTGTTTGTTAATTTTAATCTGTTCATTCTATTCATTCATTTTTTCTGTTTATTCTGTTTATAAGGTTTATTCTGTTTATTCGTTTATTCTGTTTATTCTGTTTATTCTGTTTATGCTGTTTATTCTGTTTATGCTGTTTTTTCTGTTTATTCTGTTCATTGTCTCAACTATAGGCAAACATTTTCTTAGAGGTGTTGGTCAAAATTTGAATTTCACCTGAACTTGTTTAAAATTGTAAAAAATTGTAGAAATTCTACTAAAATCAATAAAATCTGATTCCCTAAAAGAATAATCAAGTGAAACTCACCATTATCCTTGTTGTTGCCCGGTCCCTGGTTCGTGATGATCACCCAAAAGTCGATCGTCTTCTCCGGCCCCAACTCCTCGTAGTCCCACTTCTTCTTCACCCGCACCGCTCCGTTCGTCTCGACCGTCACCCACGGGTTCTCGTCCCGTATCTTGAACGTCTCCTTGTCCGTTTCCTTCTCCAGCTGGAACACGTTCCGCCCCTCGGAATCCCCGTCCGCTTCGGTGAACTCAATCCGCTTGGTCGGTCGGACGGCCCGCGTAACGCGCCGCTTGTCCCGCCGGTGGGAGTGCTGGTACTCGTGGTTCAGGTGCTGCACCACGACCGGGATCGGGTCCGGGGCGACGAACTCCACGAGGACGCGAGCGGGTTTGACGGATTTGAGGCTGGGGGTGCGGATGTCGTGCGCTTCCACGTCGATGAAGAGTTCGGGGGTGTCGGGTTCTCCGGCGAGGAGGAGTTCACCCGTTTGGGGGACGATCACGACGGTATTGCTGGGGTTGAGAAGACGGTACGCGACCTTGTCGCCGTCGGCGTCCTTGGCTTCGACCTTGCCGACGCTGGTGAAGCGTTCGTACGAGATGGTTTCGTTGCCGTAGTTGTTGGTGGACTTGACGCCGTTCACGGTGAACCGGTAGTCGGGTTTGGTGAAGGTCGGGTGATTGTCGTTGACATCGATAATTTTGACCTGGAGTTTAACCTGGGCTTTGTTGATCTTTTTCGGGTCTGAGGCTTCCAGGACTAGGGTGTACAGGTCTTTGGACTCCCGGTCGAGGGGTTTGTTCGAGACGAGGAACACTCCGTGCTTGCGGGTGTCGTCGATGCGGACGGTGTCCTTGATCTCGCCGGTGCTGCTGTCCTCCAGTGCGAACTCGTGACCCGCGTTACCGGACGCGATCGTGTAGATTACGGTTTTGGCACCGCGCGCGGAGTTTGCCTGAAGGATCGGAAGTTCGCGGACTCGCGTACCGACGGGTTTGTTTTCACTCAGTTCACCGACGTTCTCACCGAGCGCACTGGGGAAATGCAGCATGTCCTTGCGGTTCATGATGTACAGCTGCAGCTGGTGGGTGGCAGTGGAGTTGGGTGTCTCCTCCAGGACGACCAGCTTGACCGGTCGATTGACTAGCGGGGAGAGGTCCGACGTGGTCATGACCATTCCGTCGTCCAGCACCGTAAAGTACTTGGAGTAGTCGGTCTCGAGCAGCCGGTAGTTCAACGGCTTCGATGAGTACGACGAGATCGACGAAAATGGCGAATTTGGACTGGTGAAGTTTGCCGTAAACTTCTGAATGCTGTAGCCGGGATATGTGTCGTGTGGCAGGACTAAGCTAATAAAGCTGTTCGTTGGGTCGAACTTGAACTCTTCGCTGTTTGCGCTGTGATGGCGATGGTGCTTACACGATACTAGGACAACATTAAGATCTAACACTAACACTAACGCTAAGATGGCTGCCAACATTGAAACACTGAACATTTTCGGCCTGCTAACACTACTGCTCCCACCTCCGCCACCGCCTATGGACGGCCCTTCCGGACGCCGCTTTCTCTGCGCGGCCCCGGACTTCTTCCCCATGCTTCCGACTTTCTTCTGGGTTCTTCTTGCCCTTCCCACTCGATTTCAATTCACTTCTCCCCAAAATCTTCGAATCTTCTTCTTCACGTCACAACACTAACGCTTGCGAACACTGCTGCTGCGGACCAAACACGAACTACTCGCGGACCATGGCATCTTGTCTTCGTTCAGCGGAATTCACCTGAAAAGTTAAAGAGAAAAAGATCGTATTAGC